>NC_134495.1:31380498-31567998 GCF_040206685.1 Ascaphus truei
CGGGTAACACCCCCTGTTTTACCTATTTGCACTTCTATATTTATACTAACTGTGAATTGTTTGTGTGTGTCTCTGTGTGTGTGTGTCTCTGTGTGTGTGTGTCTCTGCGTGTGTGTGTCTCTGCGTGTGTGTGTCTCTGCGTGTGTGTGTCTCTGCGTGTGTGTGTCTCTGCGTGTGTGTGTCTCTGCGTGTGTGTGTCTCTGCGTGTGTGTGTCTCTGCGTGTGTGTGTCTCTGCGTGTGTGTGTCTCTGCGTGTGTGTGTCTCTGCGTGTGTGTGTGTCCCTGCGTGTGTGTGCCTCTGCGTGTGTGTGTCTCTGTGTGTGTGTCTCTGCGTGTGTGTCTCTCTGCGTTTGTGTGTCTCTGCGTGTGTGTGTCTCTGCGTGTGTGTGCCTCTGCGTGTGTGTGTCTCTGAGTGTGTGTGTCTCTGCGTGTGTGTGTCTCTGCGTGTGTGTGTCTCTGTGTGTGTGTGTCTCTGCGTGTGTCCCTGCGTGTGTCCCTGCGTGTCTCTCTGCATGTGTATCTCTCTGCGTGTGTGTGTCTCTGCGTGTGTGTCTCTCTGCGTGTGTGTCTCTCTGCGTGTGTGTCTCTCTGCGTGTGTGTCTCTCTGCGTGTGTGTCTCTCTGCGTGTGTGTGTCTCTGCGTGTGTGTCTCTCTGCGTGTGTGTCTCTCTGCGTGTGTGTGTCTCTGCGTGTGTGTTTCTCTGCGTTTGTGTGTCTCTGCGTGTGTTTGTCTCTGCGTGTGTGTCTCTGCGTGTGTGTGTCTCTGCGTGTGTGTGTCTCTGCGTGCGTGTGTCTCTGCGTGCGTGTGTATCTGCGTGCGTGTGTCTCTGCGTGTGTGTGTCTATGCGTGTGTGTGTCTCTGCGTGTGTCTCTGCGTGTGTGTGTCTCTGCGTGTGTCTCTGCGTGTGTGTGTCTCTGCGTGTGTGTCTCTGCGTGTGTTTCTCTGCGTGTGTGTGTCTCTGCGTGTGTGTGTCTGCATGTGTGTGTCTCTGCGTGTGTCTCTGCGTGTGTGTCTCTGCGTGTGTGTGTCTCTGCGTGTGTGTGTCTCTGCGTGTGTGTGTCTCTGCGTGTGTGTGTCTCTGCGTGTGTGTGTCTCTGCGTGTGTGTGTCTCTGCGTGTGTGTGTCTCTGCGTGTGTGTGTCTCTGCGTGTGTGTGTCTCTGCGTGTGTGTGTCTCTGCGTGTGTGTGTCTCTGCGTGTGTGTGTCTCTGCGTGTGTGTGTCTCTGCGTGTGTGTGTCTCTGCGTGTGTGTGTCTCTGCGTGTGTGTGTCTCTGCGTGTGTGTGTCCCTGCGTGTGTGTGCCTCTGCGTGTGTGTGTCTCTGCGTGTGTGTCTCTGCGTGTGTGTCTCTGCGTGTGTGTCTCTCTGCGTTTGTGTGTCTCTGCGTGTGTGTGTCTCTGCGTGTGTGTCTCTGCGTGTGTGTGTCTCTGAGTGTGTGTGTCTCTGCGTGTGTGTGTCTCTGCGTGTGTGTGTCTCTGTGTGTGTGTGTCTCTGCGTGTGTCTCTGCGTGTGTGTCTCTGCGTGTGTGTGTCTCCGCGTGTGTGTGTCCCTGCGTGTGTCTCTGCGTGTGTGTGTCTCTGCGTGTGTGTGTCTCTGCGTGTGTGTGTCTCTGCGTGTGTTTGTCTCTGCGTGTGTGTGTCTCTGCGTGTGTGTGTCTCTGCGTGTGTGTGTCTCTGCGTGTGTCTCTGTGCGGTGTGTGTCTCTCTGCGGTGTGTGTCTCTCTGCGGTGTGTGTCTCTCTGCGGTGTGTGTCTCTCTGCGTGTGTGTCTCTCTGCGTGTGTGTCTCTCTGCGTGTGTGTCTCTCTGCGTGTTTGTCTCTCTGCGTGTGTATCTCTCTGCGTGTGTGTGTCTCTGCGTGTGTGTGTCTCTGCGTGTGTGTCTCTCTGCGTGTTTGTCTCTCTGCGTGTGTGTCTCTCTGCGTGTGTGTCTCTCTGCGTGTGTCTCTCTGCGTGTGTGTGTCTCTGCGTGTGTGTGTCTCTGCGTGTGTGTCTCTCTGCGTGTGTGTGTCTCTGCGTGTGTGTTTCTCTGCGTTTGTGTGTCTCTGCGTGTGTTTGTCTCTGCGTGTGTGTCTCTGCGTGTGTGTGTCTCTGCGTGTGTGTGTCTCTGCGTGCGTGTGTCTCTGCGTGCGTGTCTCTCTGCGTGCGTGTGTCTATGCGTGTGTGTGTCTATGCGTGTGTGTGTCTCTGCGTGTGTCTCTGCGTGTGTGTGTCTCTGCGTGTGTCTCTGCGTGTGTGTGTCTCTGCGTGTGTGTCTCTGCGTGTGTTTCTCTGCGTGTGTGTGTCTCTGCGTGTGTGTGTCTGCATGTGTGTGTCTCTGCGTGCGTCTCTGCGTGTGTGTCTCTGCGTGTGTGTGTCTCTGCGTGTGTGTGTCTCTGCGTGTGTGTGTCTCTGCGTGTGTGTGTCTCTGCGTGTGTGTGTCTGCGCGTGTGTGGCTCTGCGTGTGTGTCTCTGCGTGGGTGTCTCTGCGTGTGTGTGTCTCTGCGGTGTGTGTCTCTCTGCGGTGTGTGTCTCTCTGCGGTGTGTGTCTCTCTGCGGTGTGTGTCTCTCTGCGTGTGTGTCTCTCTGCGTGTGTGTCTCTCTGCGTGTGTGTCTCTCTGCGTGTTTGTCTCTCTGCGTGTTTGTCTCTCTGCGTGTGTGTCTCTCTGCGTGTGTATCTCTCTGCGTGTGTGTCTCTCTGCGTGTTTGTCTCTCTGCGTGTTTGTCTCTCTGCGTGTGTGTGTGTCTCTGCGTGTGTGTGTCTCTGCGTGTGTGTGTCTCTCTGCGTGTGTCTCTCTGCGTGTGTGTCTCTCTGCGTGTGTGTCTCTCTGCGTGTGTGTCTCTCTGCGTGTGTGTCTCTCTGCTTGTGTGTCTCTCTGCGTGTGTATCTCTCTGCGTGTGTGTGTCTCTGCGTGTGTGTGTCTCTGCGTGTGTGTGTCTCTGCGTGTGTGTGTCCCTGCGTGTGTGTGCCTCTGCGTGTGTGTGTCTCTGCGTGTGTGTCTCTGCGTGTGTGTCTCTGCGTGTGTGTCTCTCTGCGTTTGTGTGTCTCTGCGTGTGTGTGTCTCTGCGTGTGTGTCTCTGCGTGTGTGTGTCTCTGAGTGTGTGTGTCTCTGCGTGTGTGTGTCTCTGCGTGTGTGTGTCTCTGTGTGTGTGTGTCTCTGCGTGTGTCTCTGCGTGTGTGTCTCTGCGTGTGTGTGTCTCCGCGTGTGTGTGTCCCTGCGTGTGTCTCTGCGTGTGTGTGTCTCTGCGTGTGTGTGTCTCTGCGTTTGTGTGTCTCTGCGTGTGTGTGTCTCTGCGTGTGTGTGTCTCTGCGTGTGTGTGTCTCTGCGTGTGTCTCTGTGCGTTGTGTGTCTCTCTGCGGTGTGTGTCTCTCTGCGGTGTGTGTCTCTCTGCGGTGTGTGTCTCTCTGCGGTGTGTGTCTCTCTGCGTGTGTGTCTCTCTGCGTGTGTGTCTCTCTGCGTGTGTGTCTCTCTGCGTGTTTGTCTCTCTGCGTGTGTATCTCTCTGCGTGTGTGTGTCTCTGCGTGTGTGTGTCTCTGCGTGTGTGTCTCTCTGCGTGTTTGTCTCTCTGCGTGTGTGTCTCTCTGCGTGTGTGTCTCTCTGCGTGTGTGTCTCTCTGCGTGTGTGTGTCTCTGCGTGTGTGTGTCTCTGCGTGTGTGTCTCTCTGCGTGTGTGTGTCTCTGCGTGTGTGTTTCTCTGCGTTTGTGTGTCTCTGCGTGTGTTTGTCTCTGCGTGTGTGTCTCTGCGTGTGTGTGTCTCTGCGTGTGTGTGTCTCTGCGTGCGTGTGTCTCTGCGTGCGTGTGTATCTGCGTGCGTGTCTCTCTGCGTGTGTGTGTCTATGCGTGTGTGTGTCTCTGCGTGTGTCTCTGCGTGTGTGTGTCTCTGCGTGTGTCTCTGCGTGTGTGTGTCTCTGCGTGTGTGTCTCTGCGTGTGTTTCTCTGCGTGTGTGTGTCTCTGCGTGTGTGTGTCTGCATGTGTGTGTCTCTGCGTGTGTCTCTGCGTGTGTGTCTCTGCGTGTGTGTGTCTCTGCGTGTGTGTGTCTCTGCGTGTGTGTCTCTGCGTGTGTGTGTCTCTGCGTGTGTGTGTCTCTGCGTGTGTGTGTCTGCGCGTGTGTGGCTCTGCGTGTGTGTCTCTGCGTGGGTGTCTCTGCGTGTGTGTGTCTCTGCGGTGTGTGTCTCTCTGCGGTGTGTGTCTCTCTGCGGTGTGTGTCTCTCTGCGGTGTGTGTCTCTCTGCGTGTGTGTCTCTCTGCGTGTGTGTCTCTCTGCGTGTGTGTCTCTCTGCGTGTTTGTCTCTCTGCGTGTTTGTCTCTCTGCATGTGTGTCTCTCTGCGTGTGTATCTCTCTGCGTGTGTGTCTCTCTGCGTGTTTGTCTCTCTGCGTGTTTGTCTCTCTGCGTGTTTGTCTCTCTGCGTGTGTGTGTGTCTCTGCGTGTGTGTGTCTCTGCGTGTGTGTGTCTCTCTGCGTGTGTCTCTCTGCGTGTGTGTCTCTCTGCGTGTGTGTCTCTCTGCGTGTGTGTCTCTCTGCGTGTGTGTCTCTCTGCTTGTGTGTCTCTCTGCGTGTGTATCTCTCTGCATGTGTATCTCTCTGCATGTGTGTGTCTCTGTGTGTGTCTCTCTGCGTGTATATCTCTCTGCGTGTGTATCTCTCTGCATGTGTGTGTCTCTGTGTGTGTCTCTCTGCGTGTGTGTGTCTCTGTGTGTGTCGTCTCCATCTCCCAAGTGTGGCGGGGTTGCTGCTGCTCCCCGCGCATGGTCAGGTATTGCTGACAAATTGTGACCACTCCTGCAGCCCCAGCCTGCCCATGCGCAGTATGCTACTTCCGTTTCACAGGGTGTCACATTGAAAACAATTTTACCCTATTAGAATTTCTTTATAGCTGCCGTCACCTAAGAACTTTCACTTCAAAAATGCCTCAATAAAATAAGGCATGAATCCATTACAGTTAGGCATATTGAATTGTCGATAAAGCTTCAATAAACCCATCTACATAATAAACGATCACAAACAGGAGATGTATCAACGTAAAAGAGCGCAGAAGTTTACTTGGCCACATTGATCGATTTTTTGCTTGCGTTTGCCTCAAATGTAAGCGTGTTTTCTAAATTGGAGGCAAACTGTTACACCAGCTCAGACCTTGCAAAAAAGTTTGTTAACGAAAAATACAAAAAAATAATAATAATGCACACACAGCGTTTGAGACATCTCATTTTCATCATGTGACTCCTCCCCGACTCCTCCTGTTGACATCCCTCGATGCTAATGCACGTGGTGCAAAACTTGGAAGAGAGACCTTGATAAATTGATGTGGAGACAGAATGGAAATTAAGTGACAACTGTGCTCTAAATTTGCCTCGATACACCCGGCCTCCAAAGTATATGCTCAATGCCATTATAACTATTCATTCCAATAAGGACGGAGCACCTGCAATTCAATAAGCAATGGTTTCCTACAAGTCAGTTGGGAGCCAAATGTAACATCAAATGGTCAATCTCAATGGTCTAACATTAATGGAGTATCAATAAACCATCACGTTTTGCTATGGTAAACTGAAACATTCCCAAAATACAATGACACTTACTATGGTCCGAAAGAGCCCGCGCTGCACAGACACTTCCCAGTCTCAAAATGGCAATCGCCATTAAAGCAGTCACTGCAGACAAAGGCGCAATTCTCTCCATATGTACCATTGCGGCATTTGGTTTCACACCTAGAAAAAGAATGGAAAGTTAATTTTCTCCCTAATAAATTCACACATTATATATATATATATATATATATAAAAATCTAAAACGTATTAGTGGTGTATAGGGTAAAACTAATAGGATAAAAACAACAAAACAGGCAGCGCTATCCACAATAGTAAAACAGAGTATATATTACCTTATGTATAAATAACAAAGCATGCATAAGGGGCTGCCCAAGATACAAAAAACTGACCCCCTGGTCAGAACTATAGTATGGAAAGAGAAAGTATCCACTGGCGCCTAATAAATTATATACTGCAAAAGGATATATGAAAACCAAGCCTGTTGGCTGATGACACGTAGCTCCTCACGTTGTGCTTAAAAAAAAGAGAAAGCACAACACATAGCGTAATACTGTAACTATAAACGGACAACACTTATAACAACATATAACAGCTGAAAAATAAATCGGTGAAATTTCAATATTAAAACATTTAATAACAATTATAAATAATATATATTACACATGGACATTTAATAAACAAATAATGTGATAAAATAGATAAGCACTCTGCACCACCGATGGAGATAGTAGCAATGCCTACTCACCAGATGGAATAGGTAAGTAAGCGGTGGATAATTTTGAGAGTATCCCCTCTCGTTTTGTAAAGCTGCTCTCTGCTGGCTGGCGTCTCTGGGACCATGTGTGTGGAGATCTTCATGTGGGTACTTCCGCAACTCACTTGGAAAGCCACCCAGAAGGTAGTGAACAGCAACAGCTGATTCAGCACGCCGTCGGCATCAGCAGGCACTGGTTAGCAGCAAACGCAGATTCAACAGCAGCAGCTGATGCAGCACGCCGTCGGTGTCAGCGGGCTGGCTGGTCTGCAGCAAACGCAGATGGAACTGTGCGTGGGGATATAATCAATAAAGTGTAGAGTGCTGGAACGCCACCCTACGCGTTTCGAAAGACTCTCTGCTTTCTTCCTCAGGGGTATATAAAATATGGAGTCCAACATAGTCCCTTAAATACAAGATCTGTGATTTACAGGGATTGATTCCACCTGCAGTCCAAAAGCACTTGCGCAATAGGTGCAATGAAGAAGTTCTTGAACATAGTAATTCAGTCACCTGCGCATTGAAAATATTCATATAAAGTGCTCCTGCAAATTGTTATAATCAGCTGTGACATTTAACAAACAATTAAGACATAACCAACTCATATTAACATACAACAATTAACATATATGCATAAAATATGAAAATAATAATAATAAATACAGTATGTGTGTATAAATATACTCTATTCTATATGAATGATGGAAGGGATATATTTTATTAATTAATATAGCCTATCCATAACCTATTAACCTATAAGTGAATTAATAATATATTATAAATTGTGAGTGTGTTGTCTATATAATTTTAATATTAAATTATAAACTATGTGAATAATTATATATATTAATTATTAAATGTATATAAAAAGTGCTCATATTAAATATCAAAATTATTATGCAAATAACAATGTTTATAGTCAAGTACTTGAGTGTAAACATTGTTATTTGCATAATAATTTTGATATTTAATATGAGCACTTTTTATATACATTTAATAATTAATATATATAATTATTCACATAGTTTATAATTTAATATTAAAATTATATAGACAACACACTCACAATTTATACTATATTATTAATTCACTTATAGGTTAATAGGTTATGGATAGGCTATATTAATTAATAAAATATATCCCTTCCATCATTCATATAGAATAGAGTATATTTATACACACATACTGTATTTATTATTATTATTTTCATATTTTATGCATATATGTTAATTGTTGTATGTTAATATGAGTTGGTTATGTCTTAATTGTTTGTTAAATGTCACAGCTGATTATAACAATTTGCAGGAGCACTTTATATGAACATTTTCAATGCGCAGGTGACTGAATTACTATGTTCAAGAACTTCTTCATTGCACCTATTGCGCAAGTGCTTTTGGACTGCAGGTGGAATCAATCCCTGTAAATCACAGATCTTGTATTTAAGGGACTATGTTGGACTCCATATTTTATATACCCCTGAGGAAGAAAGCAGAGAGTCTTTCGAAACGCGTAGGGTGGCGTTCCAGCACTCTACACTTTGGTGATTATATCCCCACGCACAGTTCCATCTGCGTTTGCTGCAGACCAGCCAGCCCGCTGACACCGACGGCGTGCTGCATCAGCTGCTGCTGTTGAATCTGCGTTTGCTGCTAACCAGTGCCTGCTGATGCCGACGGCGTGCTGAATCAGCTGTTGCTGTTCACTACCTTCTGGGCGGCTTTCCAAGTGAGTTGCGGAAGTAACCGCATGAAGATCTCCACACACATGGTCCCAGAGACGCCAGCCAGCAGAGAGCAGCTTTACAAAACGAGAGGGGATACTCTCAAAATTATCCACCGCTTACTTACCTATTCCATCTGGTGAGTAGGCATTGCTACTATCTCCATCGGTGGTGCAGAGTGCTTATCTATTTTATCACATTATTTGTTTATTAAATGTCCATGTGTAATATATATTATTTATAATTGTTATTAAATGTTTTAATATTGAAATTTCACCGATTTATTTTTCAGCTGTTATATGTTGTTATAAGTGTTGTCCGTTTATAGTTACAGTATTACGCTGTGTGTTGTGCTTTCTCTTTTTTTTAAGCACAACGTGAGGAGCTACGTGTCATCAGCCAACAGGCTTGGTTTTCATATATCCTTTTGCAGTATATAATTTATTAGGCGCCAGTGGATACTTTCTCTTTCCAAAACTAATAGGATGCTACGTACTTAAATGGGATTATAAAGTTAAAAGAATACATTTATCTTCTGTTAACTTGGCTATGGCTGCTTCAGTGAGTGATTTGGGGAATTACTATAAAACCCAGGGGGGTTATTAATTGAAGTCTTCCAACTCCAAAAGTGGGTCCGAGATACAGCACCAATGGGATGTTTGGTGCATACGTCTGGTGCAGTTTTGCCGTGTATTTTCAGCCAGGAGACTTTGATAAATAACTGCTAAAGTAGGAAAGATGTTTTATAATGGGATGGTATCAACATTTATGTCTTTAATTGAATTAACGGTTGCTGTTTTCCGGTTTCATGAAAGGATTTAGATCTGCCAGGTCTAGGAGTCATTTGAATAAGAGATCAGTGTCAGATGCAAGATACGTGAATATGATAAGGTGGAGAACTGGTTTAAGAAATGATACAGTGAAGGGGAGATGTGCTCTTTGTAAACCAAAAACATGTGTTTGGGAAAGCTCAAATTAACTGTATAATCATTCTTCTTATCTTACCTCTGTTGTACCCGTCTATGATTATAGAAGATCAAACAGTATCTGTTTGTAAGAAATGTGCACTGATGCCCAAGTATGTTCCGAACAAAATAATATCCAAATGACCATCTTATGGTTATAAGATGGTCATTTGGATATTATTTTGTTCGGAACATACTTGGGCATCAGTGCACATTTCTTACAGACAGATACCGTATACTGTATATAACATTGTGTATGTGCCAACTCTCTATATTTTCCTTTATTTATCCATTATTTCACTAATGGTTTAAAAGTGTTCCTTGCACAGTCCGCTAATAAAATGCAGCCTACCTTACAAATGTCCCTTTCCTATCTTTCAGACAAGGACATTCTTAGATGTTGATTAGAGAAGAATTATGAATGAAAGTCTACCTAGTTGTGGTGGTTAATGATAAACAGAATGCTATATTTTGTTTAAGTTCAGTTTGACATTCAATTATGCATTTAAATGTGTAACAATCCTCTTTACTGAATTTATGAAGAGCATCTCGTCAAGTGGTCATTTACTATGTGGACATATAAGACTCTTACCGGTCGCCTATCCAACCAGCGTTACAGTGCAGGCACTTCCCATTGATGTGATTACAGGTATGTCCGTCTTTGCACGGTGGACACACTTTCTCACAAGCATCTCCGTAGAAGCCGTGGAAGCAGACCTGGTCACACTTGGTGCCGTTCCATCCTGCTTCACATGCAATGCATCTTCCATCAGCAATGGTACAAGGCTGCTGCTCCTTACATTGTCCACACCTATAAATGAGTGGAAAAGGGACATATTGATGGCAAATCTGATCCTTTCCAAATGATTTTTCAGGACTCTTCATGGTGTTGCTTCCTTACACATTCTATTGGTACACAGATAGATCCCCTGCCTAAGCAATGATCAGACTCGTTGAAACCACAGAGGAAACACAAGTGAGCCGTTACAGCATGGGATGCAAGTAATGGAGAACAATACTGCAAGTGCTTAAGAAAATCAAGACAGGAGAGCTTTAAAGGAATCTACTCTATTTGAGAAGGTTTGGGGGAAAACAAGAACAGTGTAGATGCAAAAGGGGAGAAAGTTGAGGACAAACAAACAAAACAGAAAGGTGTGTATCTGTATTTAAAAAAAAGAAGAACCATGTAACCATAACTAGATTTCTTTTGTCATATAAATGACATATATATTACATACAGTTAGGATCTAGGAGGATACTTGGCAAAGGCACTCGATGATGTATTTCCGATCGATGTATGATAATAATGGTAACTTCCTTTAGAATAGAAGTCTTTGAAAATATTGTGAAGAAAAACAAACAACTAGAAGCCCAACTAGGTACAGTATATAAATCCAAATGATATTAGATTATAGGCTAAAGCTTTAGAACAAACAGAAGTTAAGCTTTCTACTCAATCTAAACTCTTGGCATAAGTGGCCTAGAAATGCCCAGAAATTTGAACCAGCAAGAGCTAAAACATAAAAAAAAAAAAAAAAAAAAATAATAATATATATACATATGCATATATATATATATATATATATATAGTCAGATAAGGCAGTTGGCACTCCAATAGGTGCTGGTAAGCCACAGGTGCACGTCCCATATAGAGAATGTAGTTATACGTTACCGTTCCGTATCCCCCTGAGGAAGGTCCCATTCTGTAGGACCGAAACGTTGGGTTTCTGGATGTATTTTTGCTTTCCCTAATACACTTTGATTTTCAACTTTGAGTGCTGTCTCTTGTTTACCAATCCTTGGAACGGTAACGTATAACTATATATATATATATATATATATATATATATATATATATATATATATATACATATATATATATATATATATATATATATATATATATATATATACACATACATATATATATATATATATATATATATATATATATATATATATATATATATACACACACACACACACACACACACACACACACACACACACACACACATATATATATATATATATATATATATATATATATATATATACATGTACATGTACATGTACATGTACATGTAGAGGTATCAGTACCGTGTTAGCCGAGCTTCAATAATCAAAAAATAAATAGATGATACCGTTCTGTGGCTAACGAAATGCTTTTATTTGTGCGAGCTTTCGAGATACACTGATCTCTTCTTCCGGCGATGTTACAATATATATATATATATACACACACAGCTGAACCCCCTTATAACGCTGTGTTTGGGGTCCAAAGAATCACATCGCGTTATAAGCGGATCGCGTTAGAAATAATGTACAATTGTATGCATTGTACAATAAAGTATTTCAGATACCAATAATCGTGTTGTAAAGTATTCATAAATACGAAAATTGGGAGCCACGCTTGCATCGTGTTATAAGCAGATTCGCGTTGTAACGGATCGCGTTATAACGGGGTTGAGCTGTATATATATATATATATATATTTATATATATATATACTTACACACACACATATGTACATACATATACATATATAACAATAGCAAGAATGTTCAGGGCACTTAAAGGGAAAAAGGAAAAGGAAAAAAATTATCTGATCAGTCGTGGTGCTCACAGTGCGGCCAGGATCACCATCCAGCAACAAAAAATAGATAAATACCCAATATCCAAGAATCTGGAGCACTCACAAATTCAAAAAATACAATTTAATGAAGTAGCACAGGCATCAGGGGGTAATCACAGAAAAAGAAGCAACGTTTCGGACCTTACTGTCCTTTCTCAAGCTCCTCCACTATATATATATATACCTATAGTGGAGGAGCTTGAGAAAGGACAGTAAGGTCCGAAACGTTGCTTCTTTTTCTGTGATTACCCCCTGATGCCTGTGCTACTTCATTAAATTGTATTTTTTGAATTTGTGAGTGCTCCAGATTCTTGAATATTGGGTATTTATCTATTTTTTGTTGCTGGATGGTGATCCTGGCCGCACTGTGAGCACCACGACTGATCAGATAATTTTTTTCCTTTTCCTTTTTCCCTTTGAGTGCCCTGAACATTCTTGCTATTGTTATATATGTATATGTATGTATATATGTGTGTGTGTAAGTATATATATATATAAATATATATATATATATATATATATATATATATATATATATATATATATATATACAGCTCAACCCCGTTATAACGCGATCCGTTACAACGCGAATCCGCTTATAACGCGATGCAAGCGTGGCTCCCAATTTTCGTATTTATGAATACTTTACAACACGATTATTGGTATCTGAAATACCTTATTGTACAATGCATACAATTGTACATTATTTCTAACGCGATCCGCTTATAACGCGATGTGATTCTTTGGACCCCAAGCACAGCGTTATAAGGGGGTTCAGCTGTGTGTGTATATATATATATTGTAACATCGCCGGAAGAAGAGATCAGTGTATCTCGAAAGCTCGCACAAATAAAAGCATTTCGTTCATATATATACAGGTAAACCCCGTTATAGCGCGACCCGTTATAACGCGTGAATCGGTTATAACGCGGTTTTCACGTGGCTCCCGTTGCATACTGCACACACTGCACACACTCTCACTGCACACACTCTCACTGCACACACTCTCACTGCACACACTCTCACTGCACACACTCTCACTGCACACACTCTCACTGCACACACTCTCACTGCACACACTCTCACTGCACACACTGCTCACACTCCCAGCACACACTCTCCCAGCACACACTGCTCACTGCACACACTCTCCCAGCACACACTCTCCCAGCACACACTGCTCACTGCACACTGCACTGCACACTGCACACACTGCACACTGCACACACTGCACACTGCACACACTGCACACACTGCACACACTGCACACACTGCACACACTGCACACACTGCACACACTGCACACACTGCACACACTGCACACACTGCTCACTGCACACACTCTCCCAGCACACACTCTCCCAGCACACACTCTCACTGCACACACTGCTCACTGCACACACTCTCCCAGCACACACTTCTCCCTGCACACACTGCACACACTCTCACAGCACTCAGCTCTCACAGCACACTCTCACAGCACTCAGCTCTCAGCACACAGCACTCACAGCACACTCTCACAGCACACAGCTCTCACAGCACACAGCACTCACAGCCCACTCTCACAGCACACAGCACTCACAGCACACAGCACTCACAGCACACTCTCACAGCACACTACACCACACCTCCCACTCCCCCTCCCTACCTTTGGTGTCGGCTGCTGAGATCGGAGCGGAGCTGGCATCAGGAGGGGGGGGGGGTGTCGGGAGGAGAGGTGGTGTCGGGAGGAGGGGGGGTGTCGGGAGGAGGGGGGTGAGTGAGGAGCAGGCTGGGACTCGGAGGGCCGCGTGGGCTATGCCGAGGAGGGGGGGTGAGTTAGGAGCAGGCTGGGACTCGGAGGGCCGCGTGGGCTATGCCGAGGAGGGGGGGTGAGTGAGGAGCAGGCTGGGACTCGGAGGGCCGCGTGGGCTATGCCGAGGAGGGGGTGTAGGTGTAGGAGCATGGGGGGGAGGAAATGGATGCCGGTGGTGGGAGGTAAGGAGCACATTGCGGCTGGACTCGCCATTGCTAGGGGAAGCAACGTTTCGGACCTTACTGTCCTTTCTCAAGCTCCTCCACTATAGGTATATATATATAGTGGAGGAGCTTGAGAAAGGACAGTAAGGTCCGAAACGTTGCTTCTTTTTCTGTGATTACCCCCTGATGCCTGTGCTACTTCATTAAATTGTATTTTTTGAATTTGTGAGTGCTCCAGATTCTTGAATATTGGGTATTTATCTATTTTTTTGTTGCTGGATGGTGATCCTGGCCGCACTGTGAGCACCACGACTGATCAGATAATTTTTTTCCTTTTCCTTTTTCCCTTTAAGTGCCCTGAACATTCTTGCTATTGTTATATATGTATATGTATGTATATATGTGTGTGTGTAAGTATATATATATAAATATATATATATATATATATATACAGCTCAACCCCGTTATAACGCGATCCGTTACAACGCGAATCCGCTTATAACGCGATGCAAGCGTGGCTCCCAATTTTCGTATTTATGAATACTTTACAACACGATTATTGGTATCTGAAATACTTTATTGTACAATGCATACAATTGTACATTATTTCTAACGCGATCCGCTTATAACGCGATGTGATTCTTTGGACCCCAAGCACAGCGTTATAAGGGGGTTCAGCTGTGTGTGTATATATATATATTGTAACATCGCCGGAAGAAGAGATCAGTGTATCTCGAAAGCTCGCACAAATAAAAGCATTTCGTTCATATATATACAGGTAAACCCCGTTATAGCGCGACCCGTTATAACGCGTGAATCGGTTATAACGCGGTTTTCACGTGGCTCCCGTTGCATACTGCACACACTGCACACACTCTCACTGCACACACTCTCACTGCACACACTCTCACTGCACACACTCTCACTGCACACACTCTCACTGCACACACTCTCACTGCACACACTCTCACTGCACACACTCTCACTGCACACACTCTCACTGCACACACTGCTCACACTCCCAGCACACACTCTCCTAGCACACACTGCTCACTGCACACACTCTCCCAGCACACACTCTCCCAGCACACACTGCTCACTGCACACTGCACACACTGCACACTGCACACACTGCACACACTGCACACACTGCTCACAGCACACACTGCTCACTGCACACACTCTCCCAGCACACACTCTCACTGCACACACTGCTCACTGCACACACTCTCCCAGCACACACTTCTCACTGCACACACTGCACACACTCTCACAGCACTCAGCTCTCACAGCACACTCTCACAGCACTCAGCTCTCAGCACACAGCACTCACAGCACACTCTCACAGCACACAGCACTCACAGCACACTCTCACAGCACACAGCTCTCACAGCACACAGCACTCACAGCCCACTCTCACAGCACACAGCACTCACAGCACACAGCACTCACAGCACACTCTCACAGCACACTACACCACACCTCCCACTCCCCCTCCCTACCTTTGGTGTCGGCTGCTGAGATCGGAGCGGAGCTGGCATCAGGAGGGGGGGGGGGGTGTCGGGAGGAGAGGTGGTGTCGGGAGGAGGGGGGGTGTCGGGAGGAGGGGGGTGAGTGAGGAGCAGGCTGGGACTCGGAGGGCCGCGTGGGCTATGCCGAGGAGGGGGGGTGAGTTAGGAGCAGGCTGGGACTCGGAGGGCCGCGTGGGCTATGCCGAGGAGGGGGGGTGAGTGAGGAGCAGGCTGGGACTCGGAGGGCCGCGTGGGCTATGCCGAGGAGGGGGTGTAGGTGTAGGAGCATGGGGGGGAGGAAATGGATGCCGGTGGTGGGAGGTAAGGAGCACATTGCGGCTGGACTCGCCATTGCTAGGGGACGTGTAGGGCTTCCGGCCACCTCTTCCTTCCTTCCTCACTCCCGATCAGGCGCGCGCCGGCCATTTTTTTTTTTTAATTAGCGCGACCTCGGGTCTAGCGCGATCGGATTGGATGGCCCCCGAGGACTGCGCTATATATTGGGGTTTACCTGTATATATATATATATAGTCAATGAAAAAATAGTTTGCACTCCGGTTTCTCAAATGAAGGCAGATGCTCGTCCCATATAGAAAAATGTACAGGGTAACCAGGGAAATCCAGGTAACAAAGAGACAGCACACCGCAATATAATGAAGTAAATAAAGTGTATTAACAACACGGTGTGCTGTCTCTTTGTTACCTGGATTTCCCTGGTTACTATATATATAGCTATAGATATATAGTATAACTACCTCTACATGTGTATATATATAATATATATATATATATATATATATATATATATATAAAATCAAAAAATAAATAGACGATACCGTTCTGTGGCTAACGAAATGCTTTTATTTGTGCGAGCTTTCGAGATACACTGATCTCTTCTTCCGGCGATGTTACAATGAAAGAGATCAGTGTATCTCGAAAGCTCGCACAAATAAAAGCATTTCGTTAGCCACAGAACGGTATCGTCTATTTATTTTTTGATTATTGAAGCTCGGCTAACACGGTACTGATACCTCTACATGTATATATATATATATATATATATATATATATATATATATATATATATATATATATATATATATATGTATATACATACACACATACAGTACATACACACAGTCTACAAAACCTTCAGACCTAGTGTATATCTTCTGTTCTTTCAGGAGTATTTCTAAATGATATACAGTATATACTACCTTAACTGACCACACAAAACTTTTGCAGCAATTTTTTTTTCATAGAGAATTTTATCTCACAGCGAGATTATATTTAGGTAATAAACAACACACAACCCCAGCAAGCTCTTTTTAGAAACTCCTATTTAATCCTAATAGAGGTATATTAGTATTTTATCTGGTAGTGCTAGGACTTGCGAACTGGGTCTGCCTTGTCGTGGCTCGCAGGCTTACAATGCATTGACCAAAGGGTTAAACTAAATGACCCTTTTGCAAGAGAATATATAAGTATTCTACTGTGTATTTTTGTCATATTGGATGTAGCATTGGGCTTCTCTGTCGCTTGTTATATTTAGGTAGTAGCGGTCGTATACCACATCGATTCCATGCATTGCAAATTGAGTACAGTGGTTTGCAGTGTAAACCAATTATTCCCCATCTATGGGTAAGTCGAGCAGAAATATCATTGAGAGCTTGAAATAAATGAGACAAAAAACTGAATACAAAAGGAAAATGCATCCACATATCAATTTACACTCGTGTCATGTCCCCTTATCGCAAATGATGAGTAGAAACTTACCGTCTTCTACAACCCTGTCCATAAAGTCCAGCTGGGCATGGCTCCCGGCAAAATTTGCCCCTATAACCTGGCTCACAGGTACAAGTCCCATCAGCTTGGTTGCATTTCCCTTTGATACACAGGCACTGCCTTTCACAACGCAAACCCCACACCCGCTCCCGGCACAGGCAGCGGCCTGTTAGTTGTTCACATGGGGAATTGTTGCATGAGCATTGGTTGTTACAGCTTCGGGCCCACCAGCCGGGTTGGCAGATGCACCTTCCACTCATCTGGTCGCACTGCGAGTTGGTGCTGCAGTAACAGGCGCTTGAGCACTGAGGACCCCACCAGTTGGGCTCGCAGGTACACCTCCCAGTTTCCTGGTCGCATTTGCCATGCTTGCAGAGGCAGGCATTCTCACAGTTGGGTCCCCAGCGGTTTGTGTTGCATGTGCATTGTCCAATGACATCATCACAATGGCCGTTAGGGTAACAGGCACACTTTTCTTTGCAGTCTGGTCCCCAAAATTGCCTAGGACATTCTAATGCAGAAAAAAAACAGAACAAATAATTGCTTTGGTCACTTGAAGAAAGGGCACCACGCAGCATAGATAACTTGTGTTTTAGCCTCTGTAGTATGTAAAGGGTGATAGATCATGAGTACGGTACATGGGCTGCCACTCTTTTTTTGCCTGCCCACAACCCTTTGCTTAATGCCTCCTATCCCCGGAAAAGAGACGTTCATGGACGTCACAGTTGGGCCCCCTAATGTCACCAGTACTGATGTTGGATCACGACATTTCAAAGAATATTGGATACATACTTCAGACTGAAATGTAAGTCATGGTAGTTTGATGGAACTATAAAAATGAAGATTTAAAGTTAATTAAACACAAATCTATTGCCAACAGCAGCGGTTGTTACGCTGAAGTTATTCGTGCAGTGAGAATGGAATTAAACGGTCTCGCTTAAGTATTTCGTCTGAATGTCTTCTTTTAAGGAATAAATGGCACATGGATATAAATGCAATGCAAAGGCACACAGGCTGTTTCCTACTGGGTTTATTGGTTGTACAATATATTTGTCTGGTCATACAAAATGTTTTAGTAGTAGATGTATCCCAGATGAGAGAGCTTGCTGAAATTACCAAAAACGTGTGTGGGTTGTGATACCTTTTATTGGACGGTATTACTCTTCATACTGTGTGTGTAGCCTGTCTGAGATTTTGAAAAGGAATCTCTTCTTCTAATGTGTCTTCTGAGTGGGGTTGCCAGGTGTCCAGTATTGACCTGGACTGTCCTATATTTGGACACTGCCCAGTAAAACATGAGCGATACTACTGAACGTGTATGTGTCCAGTATTACCTCTCTGGACATAGTGACTTGACAGACTTGGGGGGCCGCGGGATTTCCCCGAGCAGGGAGAGAGCGGGGCTGCTGCTAGGGGGCTGGGCAGCTTCCTCCATCCTGATTGGCTGCTGTGTAATGTAGCCAATCAGGAGGAGGTATCAGCAGCCTTGGGGGGAGACCAAGGAGAGGATGAAACAGCATGGAGCAGAGAGGGAGTGTGTGCATGTGCATGTGCGTCTATCTCAGGGATGTTGCACCTTTCACCATTGGTTCCAGTATTTTTGGAGACGCCACCTGGTAACACTACTTCTGAGGCACACTGTAAAGTTGTGTCATGTCATATTGTCAATTGTTTAAAAGCCGTGTTTTCAATCAAACTTATACATGTTAAAAGCAATACCAACTCTGATTATAACACCACCCAATCTAGAAGCAATAAGAAGGTCAGTGGCTCCTAGTAATCAGAAGCACAGGAAAACATGAAGCCATAAAATCAGGGGGGGGGGGGTGGAGTTAAGTTTCAAAGTCTCCCAGCTGCAAAACAGAGGCAACAGTGCTATAAAAAAATAATAAAGTGACCACAGCATACAATGGGGGTTTCTGCTAATAAATATGGTGTAGAATTTTGCTCTACTTTTCCCACAATTTGGCAGCTGGAAGACTTTGATTCATCACCTCCGAGGTGACAGGCGATTTCTTTTCAATGCATGCTTAGCATCGCTTGCTTTCCAGGAAACGTCCTTATAATTGCAGGCTGACAACTTTGTAATGGGAGAAGGGAAAGCCCCTGTAAGGGGGTAGGAGCTGCATATGCTCCTCTTTGTGCCTTCAGGCTTTTCAGCTGACCTGGCCATTCTCCCGAGGGTGTCATTTTATAACTGGTATGGCCTCTGCATGCCAAGGAAACGAGGATCAATTACCTTACAAAAAGTGATCGCTGAAAAGGTAAAGTGACAAGGTTGGGGGAAAAAAAGACATATGTCCATCAAGTTCAACCTATGCTAAATTTAGACGACAGATACTTATCCTATATTTGTACTTACAGTATATTGATCCAGAGGAAGCCAAACAGAAACCCCCCAGTGAAATATTATCCAATGATATCTCATAAGGGAACATGAAATTCCTCCCTGACTCCAAATATTGGCAATCAGATGACTCCCTGGATCAACATACTTCCCATGTTTACTTATTTGGTATATCCTTGTATACCTTTACTTTCTAAAAAAGAAGTCCAACCTTTTTTTGAAGATATGGATTATATTTGCCATCACAGCTCTTGCCTTAAAGATCCCGACAGTATTTGGTACACCTGCAGATGTAGCGGCCGTTATCCGACCATTTCTCTAATTGGTTTTCGAGATCTCCCCGAAATTCTCTCAATTTGCCACGGCAGACTAATGGCCCATCTGTGTTAGTCCTACCGGGGTCTGCCTGTCTGTAAGAGACGCGCAGTAAGAGATAGACTGAATCAGTCACTCTACCTGCGTGCCTCTAACAGGTGATCGCGGGGGTTTTATTTCATTTTAAACACAACAGTATTGTAGCAGGGAGTCTCCAGAGCTGAACCGCATTGATTTCAGGTCCGGGGACCCCTACTTCCTGAGTTACAGGCCCCGTTATGGGGTGCCGGTATACCCGCTATGTTAAAATCCTGTGGGTCACGTGACATTGGGATCTAAACAAAGCAGAGGGATACCGGCACACCATAATGGGGCCTGTAACTTGGGAAGAAGGGGGTCCCAAGGCTGAAATCAACTTTGTTCAGCTCAGAGGACCCCATGAACCCGCACACTAGTATCACCCCCCCTCCAAAGAAAAAATCATTACCTTAGCGATAGCTGCTAAGGTAATGAAGCTGCTTACATTTTATTTTTATTCATAGTGTGCGTGAGCAGGGCGCCTCCTGAGCTGAAAAAAGTTGATTTCAGCCTCGGGACCCCCTGCTTCCTGCAGGGAATGTGCAGGGAAAGCAGGGTGTCCGGTCTGTGCCTGTGGGCCCGCTCACCCCCCCCCCCCGCTCCCAATGTGGGATGCTTTCACTACAGACATGGTTTCTGGGTAATGACATGCAAATGAGTGCACACTCATTTTTGCTTCTTGTCCATTTTAACATGGACCCCAACATGCTTTCAAAACAGGAATACAAACAAAATAGTAATGAAAAATGTACAGCTGAAGTAGGTGTTACTGCACCCCGCTGATGCGCGCCAGTGGGTGCAAAGCGTGGTAGCCCTGTTCCTTTTATCACACACAGCTAATGCATTACAATGACACCCGCTCCTGCGTGTCCTGCTGCAATGCGCCAGCAGGCTTATTAATGGCGTCTACACCTGTATGTGCACACTTCATTGAGTCTTCCTAACGCAATATGTTATCTATGTCTATGGTGCAGGGATTTCAACTGTATGTAGAACCTTGTAAGTGGCGGAAGGGAGGGATTTAAATTCACCTTTTAAAATAATAATTAGGGTTTTAAAATATTCTTTAGAGTGAATTTCATTGAGGGCTGGAAATTATCTTTTCTGGCGCTGAGGTGAGGTGTTTGAAGAATGTACTTGTAATCTCTTCTGTTGAGCAGTGACCTCAAGGAAAGGGAGAGAAAAAAGACAAAACATGCAGGGAACCTGCAATGGTGTATTACCCAAGGGAAGACAGGATTATGCAATGAAGGAGCAATTTATTACATTAAAATGACAAGGTTAAAATAACCATGGGTGACAATTACGAAGAGAGACATCATTTGTACTTTCGAAACGCGTTGGAAGGTTTTTTGGCACCGTTGAGCCACCGTAGCTGAGGATCAATACTGGTGACGTCATCGCGCCGTGCGGATCGTGTGTATTCCAGGAAGCAAGGCATGCAGGAGCACTGAATCGGATCCCCGGCAGCAGAGACTAATACAGCACCAGGCGAACGGCGATATCAACGGCAAAGACCATAAAACCAAGTGCTTATTTCCTATTCACTTCTGGTGAGTAGGATTCCAATTTTAGACCAGACGGAGCAAAGAATAAGAATTGTTGGACCAAGCACCGTAGTGCATAAGTGTGCTGAGGCACATGTCCACCATCTAATCAGTTTAATTGCATTTTTCATGTATTTTATATGTATGTTCATTAATTGTCACCCATGGTTATTTTAACCTTGTCATTTTAATGTAATAAATTGCTCCTTCATTGCATAATCCTGTCTTCCCTTGGGTAATACACCATTGCAGGTTCCCTGCATGTTTTGTCTTTTTTCTCTCCCTTTCCCTGAGGTCACTGCTCAACAGAAGAGATTACAAGTACATTCTTCAAACACCTCACCTCAGCGCCAGAAAAGATAATTTCCAGCCCTCAATCCAACTCTGGGTAGAAGATACCAGAATATTCTTTTCAAGGCAGCTCCAGGACTACCATTTGGACTCTGTATCTAAGGTTCATTATTATCTACCATTGTTGTTTACATAAGCGCTGATCACACACCTATTATTTCACCTATTAGAGTGAATTTCATTGTATTAATAATATTTTTAAAAGTAATAATATAGGTTCCCAATAACGTGCCCGGTAAAGTTTCGAAAAGTTGTAATTTTAAGGATTTTAAGAAACAATTCTGCTATTGTCTGTATTAACAGAACCAGGGGCTTGCTAGTGCATAACTGCAGTGGTCATCATTTAAAAATAAAGTTGTTGAGACCCTCCCCCACCCCTTTATTTCCACAATGGCCTAAGGATGTTAATCAATAATCTCAAAAGAACAGAGCTGTCTCCTGCTTGATGCAGGAACCACTGCTCCGGAGAATATTACTGCGGCTGATTGTCACGGGAGACCAGGTTTATTAACGCCTTTTTTATACCGGGATCATTGATTGAGCAAAGCAAGGAGGTAAAATAAATTGTAATTTATTTCAGGAAAAGACATACACACAATGTAACACAATTTACAGGGTTAACACACTTACTGGGCGTTGGGCTAACAAATAAATCTATCCTCTAAACGAAATTCACAGAAACGACCTCTGCAGTAGCCCTTTTCTTTGACTGGTAGGTACTCACAAAAGTCCTGGAACTGATTTCGGCATGCAATGCAACCGCGACCGCTACGTTCTCAAAAGCAGGACTTAGAAACTTTTCTGAGTTGAAAATCCTTGATGCCGGCTCGCGTCTATTCAGTACAGAGCATCTTTGAATTTGCCGCTGTTGGTTTGGCGCTTGGAATCTGCGCTCCTGATTGGCTGCAAGTCCCCTTAAGGGTTTCAGTGTCTCCTTCACTAACATCTACAGCCTATCAGAGCGTGGGAATTTCCCTGACAGCCAATCACCGATTTGCCGGTATTGTAAAGCCGGGCGGGCACCTTTTCTCAGTCTGTAAAGGGGCATGCACCAACCTGGCACCTCTGCCTCTTTGCATACTGAGCCTACCCGCTGCTAGGCTCCACAGAATCTGGGGTTGAGCAAATGGTGGCCGGATAGCCCTGTGTTAGCCCAGGATGTGGGTACACAAGCAGAACTGCAGTACCCCTCCTGTTCTAACACCTTGGCATCCCTGAGGCTTTCAAGTCCTGACTGCATAGACCCATATGCACCAAGCTTTGTAGCCATCTGGTCTGCTCGGAATCCATGACTTGGAAATCCCACAGTTCATTTACAGGTTATCAGTACATATACCTATTAAATATAATCCTTTAATAAAATATACTGTGTCCTGTCTTATGTGTGGTAAAATACATAGGTCTCTGTTCTGGTGTCAGGGATGGAGTGAGTGTATAGAGCACCTACGCTTACTAGCCTCATACTTGGCACACTTTAGAAAAATTACTTTAAAAACTTTTACACACGAACCACTCTCAGCTTTATCACTTAGCTGGAGTGCCCCCTGAACCCCTATACTAGGTGCAGGGTATCTGGGCATGTATCTGGGTACCACTCTTTATACTAGGGACCCCTCTGTCTACTAGGGACCCCGTGGGTGACCGCAGGTATACATTAAGCCCTTCATGCCCGTTTACCTTGTCTGGAAGATGCTGCAGCAGGAATCCTGGCGGTGAGTCATAATAGTGTTTTCAGAGTCAGAGTTTGCCCGGAGTAATGTGCTTGGCTGCATCCGAGAATCTCACTCGATTCCCGGATCCAATTCCTGGGGTATCCCATAACTCCGGAACCCCGATACATAGCCACGTTCTGTAAAGACTTTCTCTGACAAACCCACCCTGAAACTTACAGCCTAGAAATCTCCCGATCCCAGCATCCCAGGAAAGGCAAAACACACATAATTCTTTATTGTCGCATAATTTGCACACAGTCACAGTAATGCATTTAGGACATCTGGGTCCAAGAGCTGACACTCTAGGACCTCAACACACGGATCAGGGGTAACCAAGTGGGCTGAACCTTTATTAGTGAGCCTGGTTAACCTCTTCACCGTTACGCTGATTACTTAACCTCGCTACAGATGGGCCTTTTAAAATTCAAGTGACATTACTTACTGTAGATTCCAGTACCACCTGCTAAGAGTCTACTCTAAGGAGCCTATTTATTATTGTCTCTCTGCTGTAAAGCCATTAAAAATACAGCACCCTATATATCAAAAAAAAAAGGAATCCCATTGAAACCAGTGGGATTTCTTTCCTTTGACACAAATAAGGGTGAAGTCCTTTTGCGCTACCCTATATGTGCAGCTGGGAGGCTTCAGTAAATAACCACCCATGTCACCAGAGGAAGCTCCCAAAATGCAATGGTCACAGCGAGACAATTGTATAGAGAGGAACTGAGATTTTGTTGAACGAAGGAGAGATACCAAGGAAGAAGTCCCACTAAGGGTTAGGAGAGGAGATTACAAGATCTGGATGTAAAAGGAAAACTGAAACAGATGCTTTGGAGGATTTGCTGCCTGATCAGGCAAGGAGCCGGAGGCCAAAATTGTATGCTGTATGATCTCTGTCTGCCCGTTTCAGATTTCAACTTTTAAATCTGAGTAGGGAGTCATCTGAAATCCACCATGTGCAGGAAGCTTGGAATTTTTTTCAAACTGGAATTGCCTTGCTCTATAAACTTAAATTTAACTTTTCTGTTCTAGCGTAATCGTTAAATTAGTATGCTAACAGAACATTTTTTTGCAGTCAAACTTGGCAAGGTATTATAACTATGAAAGAAACAAATTGGAAGATATTTAGGAACATTACTGTTAAAGAAATACAAATACCAAAGAGCTTTCAATGTCAAGCATCATTCACACGTCACAAGCGAATTAGTTTTAAACAAGCTGAGATCCATATTGTCACGCACATCCTCCTAATGGTGATATACCAACATAGTATACATACAGTACTGTACACAGGTGCAACCACGAGTATTCTAAAACTTGCCTTGGAAAATCTGGAGCAATCACCAACAATACCCCAGTAATGCTGCAACACTTCTCTGACATTTCTGCAGAAAGACTAATGGCCCATTGAATTAACACAGCAGGGATCCCTGATCAGTTTGAATGGGACTGCAAGGGACCCCAGCTGTGTTAATCTGATGGGCCATTAGTCTGTCTGCAGAAATTTCACTGAAATGTTGGCAGCATTACCTGGATAGTGCCCCAGAATTTCCAAGGCAAGTTTTCGAATTCTCATGGTTGCACCTGTATGGCATGTCTATGTAGAAAGCTTTCCATTTACTAAGCTACACAGAGGCAGCAAGCAATTGTGAAGAAAAGAAGCAATGCTTTCTAGCTGACCAAACCATTTGTAAAGAACTTAATATCAATCATTGGTTCCTTAAACAAATATAAGCAGGCAAGGGTAACCATATTTTTCCTGGGACAAATGTGACGTGATGGGCCGGCAAGTGCCCATTGCCGATCGCGCAAGAGTGGCCGGTTGATGGACGAAAAACTGGACCTTTAGATATATTTCAGGACACTGGGCCAGATGACAAAAAAAAATGGTACTGTCCCTTCTAAACTGGGACATCTTTTCACTCTAGCTAAGGCACGTTTGGAGGACATGTCGGAGACTTGTGAATGTTCTCATTCTGTAAGTGTTCTTTATCATTGCTATACATAGGAGGATGGAAGCCTCCTTACATTCCCAGTAAGAATCCCAGGAATAGGAGTTCCCCCGAAGCTGAAATTAACACTGTTTAGCTCCTGAGACCCCTCTGCTTCCCACACATGCTTTCTACGGAATGCTTTGCTATACCTGGCTTTCTACAGGTCAGATACGTTGAATACATCCTCAAGTAGAAAAAAATGGACTACATATGGGTCACTAACAGCCTATTTAAGTCAGAAGTTTGATGTCCACCGGACTATTCCGAATGAGCCTCAACATTCTTGGTAGCCAACATTGAAATATTTAAAAAAAAAAAGTGTGGGTGTATAAGCTGCTTAGTTTACAAAGAGACCATAAGGGAGTTCAGATAAATTAGCTTTAGAAATACAGGAGTTGGGGGAGGGGGAGAGTGGGGGGGGCATTGCATATTTGGGACTCAACTTTTTTTATTATTTTTATTTGTAAGACATGCAGTACGTCATCTTAGAGAGATACACAGGCATGTTTTCTTACCGATGTACTTAAACACTACCTCACTGTCAGTCTCATTGGTAATATTAGATGTTTAGAATCGCAGAATGTAACATACTTATACACACCTAATTTATCGCACACGTGAACAAGGAAAGAAAATGCTTACTCGTTTCGCAATTTGCACCAAAGTAACCATGGCGACAACGGCATTCATTGGGCCTGACGCAGACCTCATTCTCCTTACATGTAAAGTTGCCTTCGCATATAGCTGGGGAATAACAGAGATGAAAATCACATTATAAAACATACTCAAATGTCACATTATAGATACAAGATGCAAAGGGCCGTGGCAAATGCACAAAGCTATTTTACCCCAATCCCATTTCAATATCTAAATTACGCTGCTGAGAAATAAGCATTGAAACAGAAACAGGAGTGATATCCAACTATTGGCAGACATCGAAAAAATATAACTGAGGCCAACCTGTCAAAAGAAAGTCACCTGGCTATTATCAAGGTGCAGAGCGCTACGCAAGGCTTTGTGGAGCAATACAAGGCATTGTGAGGAACGACATTAGGAAGAAGAGCGGGGCATTGGGATTAACAGCACTATCGCAGGTCCTTTTGCACCACGGTGTTTCCTTCAACTTGTCACGCAGCTCCATGGCACCACTCGTCCACCCAAATATTTCTCCTTCATCCCGGATTGGGATTCTGATGATGTTGTTGATGTAGTATCAACAATAACAATCAGCATTACTAGAAATGTGAAACACCCTAGTTACGCAGAACACTCGCTTGAGCACTTAAAGTAGGCCGTTACCCAGTAGCAGATTTCCCACTAGGCCTGGGCTGAGGGCAGCAAAATTTGGGGGCGGCCAACATTTCCACCCCCATATGCATTTGCCGCGCTCTCGGGCCTAATGGGAATTCACTTGCATGTGTCCTGCCACCTCCTTGCTGCCACCCTCCATCCTTTGGAATCCCAGCATCAAATGACGCCATGGACGCCCCAACGTGACGTCATGGCGTCATTGGAGGTTGCGATGCCATGCGATGTCTTTGTTGGGAGGTCCGTGGCGTCATTTCTGGGATTGCTGGGATTTCAAAGGAGATGGAGAGCGGCGCCAAGAAGGTGGCAGGACACATGTAAGTGCTGTAGTTACCATAGAATAGGCTTAAAAAAAAAGTGTCACGTATTGTAGCAGCGCGTGCAAAAAACTCATTACATACAGATATCATCAGGCTTAGAACTGGCAACTTAGCATGGTGGTTCAGAAAGGAAATTGCCTCACTGATTGACTTAAAATCTGTCTACTGAGCATCCGGATATTAATTATCTGCCAGAAAGGCAATTTGCAGTGCAGTAAAATAAAAGTACTGTTTCTTAGAGCTAGAAAGACTTATTCTGCTCGCAATGCTATCCGCCGTTATGATCACATAATCCTTATAAGTTACAGATGATGTTTGTTCAAAATACCCGTCAAAACAAAGGGCCAAGTTTGCGATTGCAACCGAGACGTATAAAAGCTTTTCAATGTGTCAAGACGAATTCACTCTGGCAAATGGAAATAAGATACTTATGTTCATAATGTAGTTATTTAAACAAAGATGCAATGAAGGAGCTTACCCAGGAACGGTAAAGGTAATGAGGGTATGTCTCAAATATCACTGTCTCCAAAGCAAATAAAAATACCACGCGTGAGCACAATCACGTCTCAGACAGATCTGCAACCTGTCTTTTCTCTTAGCATACAATGCTTCCACTGCAGCAAGGGGTTCTGGGAAATCACATGCAATTGAGCACACACTTTTGCTTCATGCTCATTTTAACATTGACCCCTAGATGCCTACCATGTTACACAGCTTTTCAGCACAGCCTTTGTGAAAGTGCAGAGCTGGTGAACCCACTCACAGACAGCTTTTTCAACGATCTCTAAAATGAAGAGTAATTTCCTAAGAATTGTCAAAGGAAAATTTGGAGGTTATTAAATTGAAGTGTGATAGTGTGGGATGGACATTGCTACATGAAAACTCCCACTGACTTGCGGTAGTGTCACTTCAGTAAATAACCCCCTTTGCTTCACATCATAACTCCCATCTTCATATTAAAGATTAATGCAATAAAAAATATATATGGTTTAATCAAAGAGAGTTACTCCAAACTATAATAGCTGTTAGCCATCAAAAACGGCCAGGAGTTTTTAAGAGAACTGTTACTGCAGTTTGTTAACAACTTCTATACTAGCAACTACTGTAACTGTTCTTCCATACCGTAAATACAAATCATGCATGCCGTGTAAAATACAGAATCATTTTCAAGAATGTATCTACTGTATATTGTTTTGCTCAATATGCTATAATGAACATTGCTTTTATAACAGATATAATAATGCTGTCTCTTCAGGTGACTATTGCATTCAACTTAATTTAACACACCTATATCTCAGTCATTTTTATATTTATTCTACTTAATGAGGTGTAAGATTTTGGTGCAATTACTGCTTTATATGTAATTTGTTGTACTTTCATCCAAGTCAGAAAAACTCATGACTCATTAATCCCTTTAATACACATTTGCAACAGCGGTTGTGCAGTACTTACTTGTATTTGTGCCAGACAATGTGTCGGCCTCAAGGATCCAAGGTTCTACTCGCTGTGGTAGGATTCCAGGTTACATATTGCTAACCACATAACCTGTGTGTCTTTAGTCTGAGCCGAAGTAAGGAGGAAGTAATACCTTTAATAGATAGCTAGTGGTTAAAAGGAATACAAGCTTTCCGGATCACAAAGGTCTCTCAATTTTATGGTCCTGAAACCGTATACTCGTTTTAACCATTAGGAGGTACAGTACGACTTCTACCTTACTTTTGTTCTGTCTATTCTACAGGCTAACACTGTACCATCGTCTATGTGTGTCAATGTGTCCTTTATGCTACTGGGATACATAAGTGATGTTCAGCTGATTTTTTATTTTTTAATTTATCTTCATGGAAATTGTGTTCCTTCTAGGTTACTCTTCTTTTATACAGGCTATTAAGGTGGACGTTCTTAAATGATGGTGACAAACCATGTTCAGTAACCTGATGAGTGTCCTTAAAAGAGATGGGAGAATTTGGATGCACAGCAGATCGGCGGTTCCTTGGGTCTGCGGATGTCCGTGGATCAATTTCAAAAAGAGTAATTCCCGCTTTGTGGATTTATTATTCTTATTATTATTATCACCAATACACTCCACGGATTCCGCAATCCATGGACGGATTTGCAGAATCCAATCTGCGGATTCAGCAATCCCTTGATGGATTCTTAACAATCCGCCAATGGATTGCTGAATCCAGGGATTGGAGTCTACAAAATCAGTAAATGGATTGTATCCAGTGGCGGATTTTGATGAATCTATGCAGTTTACAACCGACCAAATCCGTCTGTGGATTTTACACCACAAAACTGATTTTACGGGGAAAATGTGAGAAAATCCGGAAAACAGATTTGGGTAGATACACCTATCTCTAGCTCTTACGGTGTTCACTGGATTTCTCGAGCACTGGCACCTTGTTATGCACTGTGATGGCATCTGCTTTATGCTCATTGTCTAGGAGAGATAGGTGTCACCCCTCTGATTGGATCTCGCCAACTGCATCCTGTTTTGGCCATGTGATCGTGACCGAAGAAATGACATGGTCATAATTTGCCGGGAAGGCTGTGGCACTTGGGTGCATTACCACTCATTTTTTTCAATCTATGATAATAAGCTGCTTAAACATAAGGTGATAAAAGTTTTTTAAAGTTTATCATCCACTGAAACCTTAAAGAGGCAGTTCCTCTTGGTCCCCTTTTTGTGTATACATATGTGGGAAGCAGGGGGTGCCTGGAGCTGAACAGTGTTAAATTCAGCTCCAGGAACCTCTGGTTCCCAAGTTACTTACAGGAGAAGGTGCCGCTGATTATTTCCTGGTATTTAAATTTGGCATGCAATAGGAAGCCGCAATGGATGACATTGTTGTGTACTACTGGCCCAATGTACAGGAGATTTAAATATCATTTTGTATCCCCTGGAGCGGATGCTACAGGGGGCACCGTCGCTGATAAGTATCTTTGGAACCAGGGGGTCCCCGGAACTGAAATTAGCATGGTTCTGCTCTGGAGACCCACTGCTTATCATATATATTAAAAAAAGGGGGGCCCAAACAAACAGGTAGGAGGAACTGCTCCTTTAAATGAAATGGCGGACACTTTATTTTTATTGTAAAGAAATATACAAAGTTCAACTCTATCCATTTTCTGTTTAATAATATACCATTCTTTTTTTTTTTAATCGGACAAACACAGGGTTCCAAGTTCATTTGATTTGGGAGACAGGTCTTTTGGAGCTATATGCTCCCCTTTCCTCCCTCCTGCCTCTAAACTCCGTAAAACAACATGTGTTCCCTCGCTTGCTCCCTCTTGCTCCATATTCTCTCTCTCCCTCCCTCTCTCTCTGTACTGTAGCTCGCTTATAGCTGAACCTTCCCATCAATGTAATAGTTCGGATCCACCAGCTGCAATTAAAAATGCTAATATTTTTTATAACAGAATTGAATACTTATTAACTGGAAGAATACTATAATTCACCCATTGGGTTCAGCCTTACTCCTTCAACACTTTGTGACCGCAAAGTGGAAATAAACATATTTTACATATTTAATTTGAGATTTTCAGAACACACAGTTGTTGACTTCAACCAGGGCAGGACACATGTTGAAAGTTAATGAATCCCATCACTGCGGACTAAACAGTTTCTGATGGTAACTAAACTGGAAAAAGAAGAAAATGAGCTACATGAGTTGCTAACGTGACAAGTCTGGTGTAGATGCAAACAATAACTGCAATGTTTCACCAATGTTACCCTCCAACACATCTACTGTGGCTTATGTGCATTACTAAGATTATATTTAAAACGTGTGTGCTAAAAAGGAGTACACACATTCGTAAAATGTGCGTCGCATGTACTGTAGTGCCGACGATTATTCTAAAACAAACCTGGGTCAATCTCCAAAAAGACTCAGGTACATGCTGGGTACATGCTGGGTACATGCTGGGTACATTTCACACATTTCTGCAGACAGACTAATGGCCCATCGGATTAACAGTGGGGGTCCCTGGCAGTCCCATTCAAACTGAGTGGGACTGCCAGGGACCCCTGCTGTGTTAATCCGATGGGCCATTAGCCTCTGCAGAAATGTCACTAAAATGTACCCAGCATGTACTGTACCCAGCATGTACCCAGCATGTACCCAGCATGTACCCAGCATGTACCCAGCATGTACCCAGCATGTACCCAGCATGTACCCAGCATTTACCCAGCATGTACTGTACCCAGCATGTACCCAGCATGTATCCAGCATGTACCCAGCATGTACCCAGCATGTACCCAGCATGTACCTGGCTAGTTTAAGGCAAGTTTTAGAATACTCGTTGGCTCGTCTGTATGAAACCGTAATACAACGTATCATTTGTTTGAATTAATGTTGACATATTGTGTCATGTGGAACACCCGATTGACACCGTTTAAAATGAAAACAGAATGATGTGTCTTATTTCGAACTAGTATTGGCAAATATCAATTATTAGTGTATTATTATTCATATTTTCCATGCTGTGAAAGTATTACATTTTGTTAACCTACTGTACATAATGGAACCTCGATGCAGCATCAAATACATGGTAGATACATGTATTTGGTAGATACATACTGTACGTAGCAATTTAATTCTGCGCTAACATTACAGATTTTTTTTTAGGGGTTTACTCCATGGTCAACATGGCAGCCGATTTTGGTGCACTTTTTGCAATATTTATTACAATTGTACTATACTGTATATAATCATGTTTGTTTGTGTCTTTCATTCTGCTATATTGTTATGCTCTCATACTGTATAGGGACACATTTATTAGGCGTTGTTAAGCCTTAAGACACTGTCCTGTGACATGAGAGATCTCTCAACCTATTGACTTTAATAGGTTGCCAAGGCGTCTTACGGTTTACCACTACTAACTAAATACAGTATAGGCCCTAATTCCACCCCAAGGTTAAGCTCGCCCCTCCCCACTTTCCAAGTTGGCAGGTCAGTTTCATTTTGCTGTGTTACGACAGATCCAATGCTGATCATTCTTCCTGTAATTATACAGGTAAATTTAACTCAGGGAGGCTCATGTCTTGAAGTTGACTAGCAGGCTTAAGACGCTTTGGCCAAAGGGTTGAACTAAATGACCGTTTTTCAAGAGAATATATAGGTATTGCACTGTGTATTTTTGTCACATTGGAAGTAGCTTTGGGCATCTTTGTTTGTTTTTTGTTGTATACCTAATTAGGGTTGCCCGGTGTCCGTTATTGAACCGGACTGCCCAGTATTTGGTTACTCCCTCTGGTAAAAAATGAGAGATCATACCGGACATTTATGTGTCCAGTAATGTCTCTGGACATCGTAACATGCCGGCGGGTTGGCTGGAGTCTGGGATTTAGGGCTGCTGCTGATAGGGGGCTGGACAGCTTCCTCCATCCTGATTGGCTGCATTACACAGCAGCAGCCAATCAGGAGGTGGGAGAAGCCTGGGGGCGGGGCCAAAGAGCATGGAGCGGAGAGAGGTGAGGCTGTGTCCTGTGAGTCCTTGTCCTGTTTTGTCCTGGTGTGTGTGTGTATTTGTACTTGTGTGTTTTGTGTGTGTGTGTGTGTGTGTGTGTGTGTGTGTGTGTGTGTGTGTGTGTGTGTGTGTTTTCTCTGGCTGTCCTGTGGGGGTGATGTCCAGGGAGGGGGTTGAGAGAGGATGGAGGGGGATGAGAGAGGATGGAGGGGGATGAGAGAGGATGAAGGGAGGGGGGTTGAGAGAGGATGAATGGGAGGGGTAATGAGAGAGGATGAAGGGAGGGGGTATGGAGAGGATGAAGGGGGGTTTGGGAGAGGATGAAGGGAGGGGGTGAGAGGATGAAGGGAGGTGATGAGAGGGGGTGAGAGAGGAGGAGGGGAGGGGGGTGAGAGAGGAGAAGGTAAGGGGGTGAGAAAGGAGATGGGGAGGGTGAGAGGGGAGGATGGGAGGGTGAGAGGATAAGGGGAGAGAGAGAAGATGAGGAGGGGTGCAACAATCTTGGGATTTGTGGAGGAGCAGTAAGATCAGTATTGCTCGCCATGTACAGTGTGACTGCAGGTCAGTTATTTATAAATGATCTGACCATTACGTCATTTGTTCTAAATTTCACACCGAGCATGCACCAATTTGCACCATTTCATATTCTATTTCCGGGGGAAAAAATCCTCGGAAGGGCGCTCCCTCCCAAGACTCCTCCCCTGATTATTTACGGAACAGAATATAAATTTGGTGCAGATTGGTGAATACTTGGAGTGAAATTTAGAAAAAAATGATGTACCAGTCGGGTCATTTATAAATAACATTCTTCTCACCAACGATTCTCGCGCGCGTCGCGCCTTTCACAATTTTGTCCAGTATTTTTGGAGAAGCCACCTGGCACTCCTAGCCCTAATGTCTGTGTCTCTATTTATGCCATTCCAAATGTATTTATTTTTTACTCTAATTGTGGTGGTTACTTTCTTCTTCTTTTGGCAATCAACATGAACCTAAGATATTCATGTCCTATACCAGAGATGGCCAACATCAGTCCTCAAGGGCCACCTACAGGTCAGGTTTTCAGTATATCCCTGCTTCAGCACAAGTGGCTCAATCAGTGGCCCGTGAGGACTGGAGTTGACCACCCCTGTCCCCAGGGCCGCCAACAGAATATTTGGGGCACGGGACAAACGTGAAGAATGGGGCCCCTTCAAATGGTACAACATAATCATTCAGTATACTTTGCCCACTCGTGTCTCATTGTTCCTCTCCAGCTCATGTCTTTCTCTCATTTTTTACCTACTCTCTCTCACACCCTTTGTTATTCCATCTTTTCCCCTTCTGTGTCTCCTCTCATCTATTTCTCTTCATGCCCCCTGCACCCCAGCATGTCTTTCTCTCCTCTCCCCAGCATATTTATCTCCTTCCCCCCAGCATGTCTTTCTCTCCTCTCCCCAGCATGTCTTTCTCTCCTCTCCCCAGCATGTCTTTCTCTCCTCTCCCCAGCATGCCTCTCTCTTCTTACACTGTTAATCTCATTGTCTCTGTTCTCCCTTCATGTATTTATCTTATTCCCCCATCATTTCCCCCCCCATTCTCTTCTATCACACGTGCCATTCTCTTTTTTTAATCCCCCATGTATTTTCACCTTCATGTCATCCTCTCTAACAATCTGAGGGTTCTTTTCCCAGCATCTTTTTCTCTTTTCCTTCCCCTTTCTCACACTTTCCCCATCATGTCTCTCTCTCTTTTCTCCACCATCTCTCTCTCTCTCTCTTATCCCCCTCACGTCTCTCTCTCTTCTCCCCCTCACATCTCTCTCTCCTTCCCGGCATCTCTCTCTCTTCTCCCCGTCATCTCTCTTCTCCCCGTCATCTCCCTTCTTCCCGTCATCTCCCTCTCTCTTCGTCCCCTCATGTCTCTCTCTCTCTCTCTCCCCCCCCCCTCATGTCTCTCTCTTTTCCCCTCTTATGTATTTCTCTCTTGCACTTAATTTTCTGTATTTTTTCTCTCTTACTTTTTCTCTTCTTCCCTTTCATGTCTGTATTTCCCCCCTCTGATTTAACCCCTTCCCTCCCTCCCTCTCGCCTTTCCCAGCCTGTCTCTCAGGCTCAAGCCCCGCGCTACCCTACTTGAGGCCCGCCCCTTAACACAGGCTACACCCTATGACCAGACGCCTATCATCTATAGGGAATTAATGTGCGGGCAGCAGGGGCCCCTAACCCCACCGGGCCCGGGACAGCACTCCTGGCTGTCCCTCCCCTGTCGCCGGCACTGCCTGTCCGATACAAATGCCCCCTATGTATACAACAAAAGACAAAAATACTCAATGCTACATCATATATATATATATATATATATAGTTCTTGCTCAACCATTTCTTTTTGTGTTACCACTTTACAGAGCAGACATGGGCCTACTGGCTTTCAGAGTCATTTAGAGAAACACTGTACAGTAAGGAGTTCACTGAATATTCCACAGCATAGCTATTAGCTTATACAGTATATCCGGAGTTTCTACAGCTCTCCCCAGTTTCAGTGCTTCTGTGTGTGTTTGAGCTGAGTAAGTGCTGCAAGATTTGCATGGCAACCAACGTCCAGAGGATAACAGAAGGGTCTCTATACATAAATAGCTTTACATTAGACTGTCTCCTACCTCCCTTTTCTGGACCCCTAACTGAAAAAGAGTCACATTGTACCAGTGCACTCCCCTCTGGGCTGTAAAATTCAGGTTTAATAGTCAAGGGCGGACTTTAAAAACAGAGCTAGCTACTGACTGACTTTCTGCATGTAGGGTTTGGCAGTTGTGGCCAATACTAACCACTCCTCATATGTTCAGAGCACCATTAAATACGCTTTGTTAGACATAAAATAGACTGATATATATATATGCACACACACACACACACACACACACATATGTTCAGAGCACCATTAAATACACTTTGCTAGACATAAAATAGTTTGTTGTGTGTGTGTATATATATATATATTGTTATCACTGGGTATCAACAGGGAGTAGTGATCCCTTTGAAACGGGCTGCCTTATATCTGGATGCTATATTCTGGAACAGGATTTTGTGCTTTCTGAGATGTTGCAGGCTGTGTGAGGCTGAGAGGAAAAAACGCTGGATCCTTTTCCCCTGATGTCTCACTGACCAGAAGCAAGGAACTGGAGGTGCTGGTTCCCGGAGGGATTTCCTGTGCGGTGCACCCGACCGGAGGGACGTCATTTCCGGTTGCTCAGACCATGCGGGGAGCAGACAGGAGAGGACTCCATTGCTGACAACAGACTGCAATACTGGCTTATGAGAGCCTATCTCATATCTGCTTTTAAACCCTGTACTTTTGTGAGTGGGCATTTGACTGATTTTATTGTTCTATAAACTATTTGTTATACTTTAATGCACTAGGTGTGCGCCTGTTTCTTTTCTTTTTTCATAGGTATCAACAGGAAGTAGTGACCCCTTTGAAACGGGCTGCCTTATATCTGGATGCTATATTCTGGAACAGGACTTTTTGCTTTCTGAGGTTTTTTAGGTTTTTTCATCCAATTTTAACCTTTTTTATTTCACTTTTTTACATTTTTTATTATATATTTTTTATACGTTATGGTTATATGGTATTATTTTTAAATATTAAAGTATTAGGTCTTTACTATTGATTATTTTAATTACATTATAGAACCTAATACCCTTGGTTAATACTGGTTTAGATTTAATTCACCCACATATGCCACCCCATCGGATGCTTTCATAATTAGTTTACATCAATCACAGTTTTGTCTAGGCTGTATTAGAGGCGCTACTTCGTTTTTTCTGTTTTGTTTTGATATATATATATATATATAGCCTACCCCATAAGCCTCTCTTGCATTCCCAGTAAAATCAACCCCACACTGATGAGACCCATCAAGGTCGAAACAGCTGTCTGTGGGTGGTTTTCTGGGTATGCACCTTAACCCTGGCTGTGCTCAAAGCTGTGACCATGCAGCAAGCTTAAGCCTATAGGGAACCATGTTAAAAATGGTTATTGAGGCAAAAAGTGACACTGTGTGCTCATTTGCATGTCATTTCCCAGAATCCCTTGCTGCAGTGGAAGTGCTGTATGCTGGGTGATAATGGGGAAAGGTGGGGTTGCAGACCTGCCTAAGACATGCAGATGAGCATACAGCTATATTTGCATATATATATATATATATATATAATTATATATATATATATATATATATATATATATATATATATATATATATATATATATATATATATATACACACACACACACACAAACATACATATACACACACACACACACACACACACATACATATATTCACACACACACACACACACACACACACACACACACACACACACACACACACACACACACACACATATATTCACACACACACACACACACACACACAATGCCTGCTTTCTCAATTTTAATTCAGCACCTTCACGCCAGAACAGAGATTAGAAACACATTGCATTTGCATGTTCTTACCAGGTTTGTAAACCTTTACTGCAGCCATAAGCTCGGGAAGTAATTTTTTTTTAGATTTCTACGAATAGGGGCTTTCTGTGGAGAGGGTGGTGTGGTGGCTTTGTGTAGTGAATGGGAGGGGGAAGGTGTGTGGGGTAAGTAAGAGAAGGGTGGAGGAACAACGTGCAGTGTATGATTGAAGAAAGGGGTTGAATGTGTGGATTGTGTGATTGTGGTGTGCGAGAAGAGGGAGTGTGTTATGAAAAAAAAAAAAAAAAAGGTGAATGTGTGCAAGGGTGAATGTGGAGTGTGTAAAAAGGAGGTAGTCGAGTGTGCTGGGTGTATGCGTAGTACCAAGAAGGAGATAAGTGAGGTCTGATGAGCAGGGATACCCCATGTTTTTTAATAATCCTTCAGAGGTGTCCCTGCTCCAAAAAGGTTGAGTACCCCTGAACCAGATCATTGATGTCCATCATCTTGTCTCAGTGTCATGGAAAAAAGGCAAATAACATAGCATAACATTGTTGGTGTAGGGACAAGCTGAAAGGGGTTTCCTTGACATGGTAGCAAGCTTAGCATAGTCATGTTGGTTGTACATTGGGGCCTTATTTGCTTTCTGTTGTGTATCTCGGTCACATTCCTAGTAGCAATCCAGTTGGTACAATTAAATATAGAATATTGTGGATTTGGGGTTATTGAGCTTGCCAAGATTGTGTATTTTTAACTGAAAGACTTCTTGTTACAAATGCTAACAGGAGGTTCCTTAGGAAACTGAGACATTAATTTTGGTCAGCAAGTCCTGACAACATTTTCCATTAGAGGCTCCTTCTCGACATCAGTATCTAGAGAACATTGTAGGGTATGCAGAATAATGAATCTAGAGAACATTGTAGGGTATGCAGAATAATGAATCTAGAGAACATTGTAGGGTATGCAGAATAATGAATCTAGAGAACATTGTAGGGTGTGCAGAATAATGAATCTAGAGAACATTGTAGGGTATGCAGAATAATGAATCTAGAGAACATTGTAGGGTATGCAGAATAAGGAATCTAGAGAACATCGGAGGGTATACAGAATAATTAATCTACAGAACATTGGAGGGAATTGTGAGATCATTTTTTTTGTTTTGTTTTTAACAAATGGCCTCGACAGTTTCTTGGTTATGTAACAAATGTAAATACCATTTCTGAGCACATTCACATGTCTCAGACAGGTCGGATGTTTTTGGACCACACAATAAACTAATTTCAGTCTAGTATCATACCCATTGAGTGCCCCTTTTTTGAGCTTTCACAACTTCTGTCTTTGGGTGTTGTATTTTCTTTGTTTTTTGGATTTAAAGGGGTTGTCTGTGTGGGCGCACACTGAGTAACGACCCTTTCCCATCACATGGTGCTGGGGTGATTCAGCAGACGTTAGGCCCTGCCCCTTTCTGCCTGGAGACAGTGACATCAGACTGGGGTATAAATAGGAAGGGAAGCTTCTGGATCAGATTCCAGGAGGAGACACAGGAGGAGGATCTCAATGTACTGTATATAGTAAGTGTTTATGTAAATGGATAGGATGCCCTTTTTATTGTTTAATTGTTAGAGAAAGTGTCCCAGTTAGATAGTGGCTTCATGAATGGTTCATTGCTACTCTCTGAGTTCATATAGTGGCAGCCTATGCCCTTAGGAGGCTCCACAGTGCATAGTTCTGGGGATAGTTAGACCAGCCCCATAGAAGGGTCTATAGCTAGCCCATATTCAGGTCGCAATGAGGTGGCATGCAATGCCCGTGAGAGGGACACTGATCACCGACAGAGAGCAGCACAAGGCCCTACAGGGGCCCTAAAGAGATGAAGCCATACCCAGGCCGCCCAGAAGATGGCTACATTAGATAACATAGGGGATTCCGCCTCAGCACCTCCTAGAAGGTCGAGATAGGGAAGCCAAAGAAGAAAGGTTCAGACAGAACCAGGGGGAATGCAGTTATGTCCATACCAAGATTCTCGTGTATGTTGATGTAACAATAAAACTGCTATTGAATGGATAAAGTTCCTGGCGCCCATCATTGCTACCGCATCGCGCAGCAGCACAAACCCACCACTCTAACAAGGTAATACCCTCTGAGTCAGCCAGTATCAGAGACCTTTGATGTAAAGTCCCTAGGAGCCGGGCAGGGATGGTATCACATGGCATTACCCAGAATCCCAGGCTGCAGTGGAAGCACTGTATGCTAGGCGATAATGGTGAAAGTCAAAGTTGCAGTTCTGTCTGAGACATGTGAATGTGCTCACACGTGATATTTGTATTTGCTGTACACTGTATGGTGAAGGGTTTTTGTTACCTTTTTTCTCCCCAGAACTTATTTTGTGTCCGTTTATCCAGATAACATGATTCAGTGTTAAACCTTCTGTACATTTTTTTTTTTTTTGCATTGTTATTTTTTATTTATATTCCGGCAGATCATTGCAACTGTAGAAAGGAAGAAGGTAATGGGGAACCCAAAACTCCCACAGTATTCAGTCACAAATATAACAAAGTAGTTCAGTTAAAGATGAATAAGCAAACAAGCATGCAGGTCAAAAATGGCACCATTGTCCATATTCAAATGAATTGATCTCAGAGGCTTCCCTCACTTGGCGAAGAAAGTATATCAAATAAGGAATATTATTGCATGCAGCAAACAGATGGATAGGTATTCATCCAAGTACTAATGCCACTGAGCATACTTTATAAAACAGCACTATACAATATGTAGCAGTGTTTCACAACACTCTCCTCGTTAAATCTTAGCCTGGCCAAGTTTAGAGAATAACCAACTACCCCACACAGTCACTTATATGATAAGTGTACAGCTGTGTGCCTGGTAATTGATTGGTTATCCAGAAAGGGTCATATTTAGTAAGTGGTGGTAAGCCAAAAAGACAGGTGTACTCTGCAAGACACCTTAGGCCCATTCTCTAGGGGAGATATAGAGTGCACATAAAATAATGGGATATAGCAGATTTTCCAAGTGTGGCTGATACGTTTGTCCCCGAGACAAAAATATCGACTGGGTTTTTGCTTTGATAAATATGGTGAAATTCTGAGATTGCTCCAGGTTTTGCAGCTGATACAATAACGCTCCTGATTTGGACACAGCGACTTTGATAGTGATACACACAAATAACTGACTTTATTTTTGCTATTAACTATAATAAAACATATGTAACCTTTTACAAATGCAGTAATATACCAAGTTATTAATACATACCTACTATACATTCTTCTCCCTGTTGTTTCCAACCTGCACAGCACGAGAGTCCCGACGAGCTGTTTTCAAGGAAAGAGACAAAACATTAACTATTAAAATGGTTATTTACTGTAGTAAAACAAAACAAAAAGTACCAAAACACCAGCCATGTACTTTAATTTTGTAAGATGCTGCATTACCAGTTCTATTGAAGACATTATAAAGGAGGCTTTAAAAAAAAAAAGTGCTAAATTGATTTAAACATTGAGGAAAGTCTAATCTCAGTGTCAGACTGTGGGAACTCTGCTTGAAGGGCCCCACCAGTGACTGTCGAGCAGGAAGTGGGTGGCTTACAGTAAAGCCTGTCGGGGGAAGTTAGTTAGGGGGAGCCCAGTGGAGGAAAGGCGCACAGGGCGGCAGATCCGGAAGTCAAGTTGGCTATCCGGGCCCAGGAAAACCCGGTCAGCAGTGCTGGCATGCTATGCCTTCCAAGGGTGCCCACCAGGGCTGTGGGTCCACAGACGATTTCCCTGGTTACCCAGCAGGCTCGTGCGACTCGGCCTATTCTGACCACATTTAAGAAATAATTATACAATATTTCTGCTTAACAAACAAAGGAACATTTTTAAAAAAACATGACATTGAAAGTGGAACCATTAGTCTGGCTTCTAAAATTGGTTCTATTAAAGAAATACACTTACGATACACGTATGATATGTGTGGATCTGATTAGGAATGTTGTCAGATATATTTAATAGTTCTGACTTACTTTTGATAGCATAACTGTGGTCTTCATTTGTTTGGGACACATACAGATTGGGACACTCCCAAAATATTAGTATAACATTATTAGCACTTCTTTCATCATTTAAGAGTCTTTTCATTGTTTACTTGTTTTTACTTTATTACACTTGTTTAATGCACCTCGAGAAGTTGAGCTGAAAGCAAAGAGCTAGGAGTTGTCTCAGACTTTGGCTGCCAGCTTATGTAGAGCTAAACTTTGGCTTAGTATCCACTACTTGACATTGGCTGAATATTTTTCCATATCCTCAATCAAAGCCAAATGGCTTACTCTGCACTGAACAGTGTTTTTCAGCAGCTGCTTTAATAGTAAAGGGGGAAATCTGTGAAGATACAGAAATATACTGCAAAAATAGAAATGGCTGGCATGTGTACCAGATGAGAGAAATACATTTGACAAAGAGGCCAAGTCAGATTTTTATTGCTAAAAACAAAAACACAAGACAGATTCAGACACTGAATTTCCTACATCTAAATATATCTGAGTAACTTCCTCCAGTAAACATAATCCAGAAAAAAAAGAGAAAGATACATTGATGCTAAGGGAAAGATACATTAAGTACCTCTCGGGTTTATGCCCAAATTATCTTAATATACGGTAGGGTGGGGGACGTAATTCACAAAGCTCAAATAACTGGTATCAGAGCTCAATCCACGTTAACTGGCATTCAAGCCAATGGCAGTTAATGCAAATTGAGTGCCGATACCTGTGATCAGAGCTTCGCCAATCATCTACTGTACAGATGTAGTAAGACATAACGTCTTCAGGCGACCGTGGCGGTCACGGCACTGAAGGATTGATGATGTGCGGGGTCCCATTCAGAAGCATGGACCCCTGCAGCGTGGCCGCGGCAGACACTGTTCCTGACTTCTGCTTGTTTGTCCGCGGCGCTGGGGACAGTAAGCTTTGCTACATCTGCACCATAGACCTCTAGATGTTCTACCTTCTGACTTTCTGCAGTGTTCCTTCTGTTTCACTTTGTAGCATTTTTCTGAGACTTCTACGCCGTAGCGTCACGCAACTGACTACACACAGACTAATTACACCAATTAAGTCCTTGGCGGAGTAATATAATATTTGGAATATACATCAAAAAAAAACGAATGTATAGTTTTCATTCAAACTCTCCCTCTCCAGCTTTGAAGGGGTTACAGCAAGACATCAGGAAACGGCTTGTTGGCCGGTTTGTCACAGACTAATGGAATTTTGCACAGCTCTGCTGGAATGTACAGATACACAAGGGAGTAATGGATAAAAAAAGACTTGTTGCTGGTGCCAATGAGCCCTTACTTACATTCTGTTCTAAGCAATGACTGAACCCATGATGATCTGTAAAACATACTGTACGTTTCCCTTTTTTTAACCAAGCTAATTAAAAAAATCCCAGTAGATTCTTGCTATAAAAATAAAAGCAATGAAAAGTATATCTATAGAAACATAGAGCCTGATAAGAATACATACAGTACTGTTATTTCCTACATATACAGGATAAAGATTCCTTGTTGCTCATAATATACTGTGCACATGAGGTTTTAGGGAACAATTATAATCTAATCCGGGGTGCGCAAAGTTTTGGAGCTGCGTCCCCCCTGTGTGCCAGCCCAAGCGCTCGTGCCCCCCTTCTCCTGTAACCCGGCGTCATGTCACATGACCCCACTGCGTCATTTGATGCTGCGTTGTCATGGCGACGTGTCCAGAAGCCGGCTGAGTCCCGGTAAATTGAGGTTGCAGAGACCTCGCGCGATCGGGGAAGAGCACTGGGCCTCTGTAACCACTTCGCCCCCCCCTCCCCCCAAATAAATCCCACAGACCCCCTGGGGGGCGCACCCCCCCAGTTTGTGCACCCCTGATCTAATCCACGATACTGGAAATGATGTCAAATTCTGCTCAATTTTAGGATGCAACGGTAAAGAAATGCAATGCTACAAAAACATGAAAGATGAAATAAAGCTTGATATACAGATGTAGCAAGCCTTACCATCCCCAGCGCGGTGGACGAATAATCAAACATCCATGGCGCTGGGGGCGGGGGTTGCTGCAATTGCACTGCAGGGGTCCATTCTTTTCAACGAGTCCCCCGCAGCATTAATCCTTTCGGCCTGCAATAGTGTCTGGCACGGAAACACAAACCACAAAGGTTTGCTACATCTGTAGAACACTGAATACAATTATTTATAGATCTTGCCGTTCTAAAATGACTACAATGTAGAAGACACTCGTTATTGCACATGGGAACATCATATCCATTGTAAATGGATATACAGTCGAGAAAACAAACAAAAAACTCATCCCATTTGTTGTGAAATCCTCCAATCATTTTCTGGTTAAGAGAAATACTTCAAGCAGGTTCTTTACAGCTAAGCCCTAATCATTGCAACTCCTGCTGAATTCTTTCCTCCGTTAGGTATAGGCTCTAACTAGCAGGTAATGAAACGGGGAGATAACATACTTTATACTACGATAACAATACTGGTCATGCCTTGACGTGGCTGCAGGCTTATAACGCTTGGGTCAAAGGGTTTAACTAAATGATCCTTACTCATGAGAATACCAACATTAAAGTATTTAACTATGTATTTTGTCACATTGGATGTAGCATTGGGTATTTTTGTCTTTTGCTGTATACATTTGGCCACACTCAGTAGCACTCCTTTGGACACAAATATATATATAATGTGGTGGATTCTGAGATTAGAGCTTGCTAGGATTGTGTGGTAATTTATACTACTATATGTAAAATTTGCTCCAGTGTTTTTCTCGGTTAAGCTTTTGAACCTAAAGGGGTAATTCTATATTCTCTAAAGTTGCTGTTTAGATCGTTTTCATCTAAAAATCCCCATTTAAATTAATGGGGATTTTGGGCTGAAAATGGCCCAAGCAGCCGTTTTGGTGAAACTTGAATTACTCAAGAATTCAAAGCTATTACTATATGTAAAATGTAACAGCTGTTTAAACTGGCAGAGAAAAGTGTTACATGACGGATTGCTTTCACGTTATTGAAACTCCAATAGTTATTGCTAAGTGGGCGTGAGGTTTTAACCTCTTGGGTGCCCTTTAGAGGTAGCTACTACTTCATGGGGTCTGACACTCCATGGGGTTGACATGATATAGTAGCTACGTCAATCTATCTTTAGCTTGTTGTCCCAGGGGAGATCAGATTTGAAAGTGCGATCTATGAGGAAGTGGAATGGCAGGACACCACTCCTTCCATTCAATCATCGGTGACGGAGAAGCAGTCACGTGATTGTGAGTGTTGGGGGAGCCATGGTACTCTGGTGCTATAGCCCCTTCCACACTTAAAGAGCTAAGATAACTCTATCCCTTCCTTACAATAATGAAGACAGTAAAGTGATCCACGATGATGAGTGCAGCATGATCCCCTCATAGGGAGCTGGTGTTTTAGAAGTATGTCCAATGCAATTCATGGTGTATGTTTTCTCTTAGTCCCTGTGTGTGTAGTGAGAAGTGGGTTCCTTACAAGTGCAGCCCCACTTACGTGGCCAAAATATATGCATACCTGTACTATATTACTACCTCATCTATTTAGTAAAGTAAAGGCTACCAGGCATTTTCTCAAGTCACTGGAATGAAATGTAAATAAGCAGCCAACTCATCCAGTAGTTAAGCAGCGATTCATAAATTAACTTTTTTTAAATAGCCTATGACTTTACGTCACCTGCTTATTTGTCTGTGCATAATCCCAGGGTTGCATTATACCGGTCTATGAACTCCAGTGCAAGTGTGTATAATGATTCAGGTCGGTCTTTCTTCATATAGTATATTACTCAATTATGACAAAGTTGCTAACATGCCAGAGAATGGGAGTTCGAAAACCAAGGCTCGATTTTTATGACACTGTTGACCTTGAGTTAGTTGGCAGATATATCACATAAATAAACAGTAAAATTATCTGTCAGAAATCTGATATAGTGTTATAGGTGGCATCCATAGTGACCAACTACTTTACCTATGTATACTGTGACAAATGCCCCTCTTTTGTAGCGCTGACGTCTGTCTGGGTTCTTCCCGACACAGTCTTCTAGGGTTATTTATACAAAAACAGGATCATGCAAAGTATTATGCTGCTTAACTCAGGCTTCTGCCTGCTTTATTTTCATCCAAGTAAGGGACTGCAGCTTTAACATGTGTAGGTTAGAGGCACTCAGACATTTTCATTCAGCGGTTCACTTATATCAGTGTCATAGTATTTCCCACACTGTTATTTCAAGTAACAAGAAACCAAATTATATAAACAAAATCCTATCCCTTTCAGGGATCTAACTACACATCATAATCAGCCTCTAACTACTGTTGGGCCAACTAACCTGGTTCCCCAGCTTAAAACAATGCCCTCTCATTTAGGATCACTAGAAACAGCATAGTCTTTTAGAAACAGCAATACATATTTGTTTGTCTTATCTGTTCGTGGTGGGAACTCGGTCCCAAGTGTCCAGGCAAATCCTCTGGTACTGTGATACTTGGAGGGGCCGTCCACCCCGAACTGGATACAGGGGAGCAGCGAAACCCCCAGCCTCCAGGCTCTAAGGAGAGAGAGTGAAATGCAAATCTCTCTGCTCTAAATACCTGTGCTAGTGATTAGACGAGCAGGTGAGGGAGAACTAGACACATTGTAATCTGTGGTCTGGATTTTCCATCCAGCAGCCTGAATTAATGTGAAGCTGTGGAATGGATCATTTGTAACTATTCCTGCACTTTCTGACCTAAAACGGGGCAGAAAGCTGCCTAACATCTTTGGACTATGTCACAATATATACATATATACACACACATTATTTCATCGTCAAAATAATTTCCTCTTTCAGGTCAATTTAAGTTCAATTTAAGTTCTAAAAATCTTCAGCATTTTCATCCCGAATCTCATTAAGCTTTCAAATGTTGGCGAATATGGTGGCATTGACTTTGGTGCTCAGAGGGTAAGTTGGCATCTGTTGCGCATTTCTACTGTACCTTTCCCTATGTCTAGAGATCAGGAGTAAGACTAGATGATGATGTACAAATGCAGTTATTAAAGAACCAATAAACTTCTACCCCTCTCTCCTGTCTCTTGTCACCAACTGTCTTCTCTGCAATCTCCTGCTAGATGTCCCACCGTTACACGTTCAAAACAGAACCAATACTCTTTCCCCCTTCTACTGCCACCTCTACACCCAAACTCTTCCTCGCTGTCAGCAACACTACAATCTCATCAACCCCTCAAGCCCGCTGTCTAGGGGTCATCTTTGACTGACCTCCACATCATTTTTCACATTCAGTCCCACATGAAGTGCTGCCGTGTCCATCTCTGAAATATTGTCAAGATATGCAGTTTTCTCACTCACGATGTTCTTGTATAGCTCTGCTAGTTTTACGTAGCGCTTTACAGAGACATTTTGCAGGCACAGGTCCCTGCCCCATGGAGCTTACAATCTATGTTTTTGGTGCCTGGGGCACCCAAGATCACCTAAGGTCACAAGGAGCCAACACCGGAAATTGAGCCAGGTTCGCCTGCTTCAAACTCTCAGTACCAGTCAGTGTCTTTTTTTCACTGAGCCGCTCCCTCTCTCATGAAGCACTATGTTACTAAATATCAGTAACTACAGTATAGCATGCATGGGATGAATGGACCATACTACTGTAATGCTTTCTGTAGATCATCATGGGAATAACTTAATATCACCAGGTGGCAAATTAAAAATAAAACCTCTTGCTTCTGTTCTTTTTGAATCCGTCTGATCTGGATGAAGAAACATATTGCAGTACAGTGTGTCCTCCATTACACATCCCATTCAGATCTTGAGAGTCAACATGAACCCAATTTAGCAGGTATCAAACCAACCCAACCCTGTTCTCTGAAGGTTGTTCATTGTAGCAACACACACGCTTATGTTGTTAGTGTGAATGACAAAATATAAGGCCCTATTTACAGTTCCTCCTATTTACAGTTCCTTTAATGAGTGTTGGCACAAAGGGCCTTTGTCCCCATAGAAAAGGAAATACAAAGCGTACATTTTTAATCACTTGTTAGACTGGTGTAAATCAGTCATAAATTGAGGTTCCCATAATAATGTAAGAGTCATTTGCCAACCGTTAGATTAATGGTCCTCAGAGCAGTCATTTCAGTGCATCAGCTTGATGATATAAAACAGCGGTGCGCAAACTGTGGGGCGTGACCCCCAGGGGGGGCGCGACACTGCCGACGGGGGGCGCGGGGTTTACAGAGGCCCCGCGCGCTTCCTGAAGGCACTTAAAATAAGTGCCGGGGGAGCTGCAGGGCCTCTGTAAACCTAACTTACCGTGGCTCCGGCGGCTTCCTCCCTGCGGCGCCATGGCAACGCGGCGTCAAAATGACGTTGCGAGGTCATGTGACGTCACGTTGCTATGGCAACGTGACGTCATTACGCCGGAGCGCGGGTAAGTTGGGGTTGGGGGGGGGCGCGGGAGTGAGGGGACAGCCCCCCTGATATAAAGAATAGTGTTTTGTATAAGGCTAGTGAAACAACTTCCTCAGACTTATTAAACTGCAATGTAATTTCAAAGTCACAATGGTAATTAATTTGTTCTTGTCTTTTGTAATTGATGTTGAATTACTGAAAGGGGAAAAAAATAAATACAGTACATAACACATTTATTTTGTACTTTTATTTTATTTTTTACTAATGTACAATGTATTTCAATTTATTTTAAATGATGTTTTACTTTCCATTTTCCGACTTAAAATGTTTATTTTCTTTTTTTCTATTTGCTGCCTTAAATTTAGTCTCAGTCACTGTGTATAGCAAACAATAGTATTTATTTCACCTGTGTTTAAACACTTTATTTCTAAATACTATACAGTATATGTAACTTATGAGGGTTTTTTTTTGTTTTTAACCCATCCCTTTGGCTGAGCTACATATTACTGCCACATGATATTCATCATCACTAGCAACAGACCAATCACACAATCACACTTAATAATATAGGGCTAGAAAAGGAGGGTCTCTCCCCAACCTCTGACAGCCACTTATCCCTTGAAAAAGGAACATAAAGGTTATGCAAAACGTAGAGTTGCCGTGACAACTGGTTGTTTGCTGGTCGCGTCTGTGACAAGCTCCCAGTGACGTCATTAAGCTGTGCCCCTCCAGAACGCCGAACCAAGAGGCCAGAGATACTAATGGGATAGTTAAAAGAGGAGGTCTGCAGCTGCACCATCAACGAACCAGGAAACGGTGTCCCGACACCAGCTGATACAGGACTATACAAATGTGGGTTTTAAAGCTTTATATTATTAGTACCCATTTACTACACTTATACAGATGCAGCCACCAGTGTTAGATCACTCGAATTGGAAAATCTGGGGAAATCTCCCAATAAACTACAACATTTCTGTGAGATTCTGCAGCCAGACTAATGGCCCATTGGATTAGCACAGTTGGGGGGGTCCCTGCAGTCCCATTCAAACTGAATGGACTGCAGGGACCCCTGCTGTGTTAATCCGATGGGCCATTAGGAATCTCACAGAAATGTTGAGGCATTTACTGTGAGATACCTTAGTTTTTACCCAGGCAAGTGATCGGATACTGGTGGCTGTACCCATTTCTGAATAAAATTACCTGCACCATGGATATGGACTCGTTTGCACGTATGTTCTAGAAAGAGATATATATGTGTGTGTGTGTAGTGCCAATATATGCCGCAGCACGGTACAATGGGGGTACAGAGTTATATATATTACATAAACAGTTAAATACAGGTGAGTATAAACATGTTGAAACAAATACAGAGAGGTAATGAGGGCCCTGCTTGTGGAGTTTACAATCTAAAGGGAATGAGGGACAATGTTGAAACAAAAAGGTAAGGTGGCTGCTTATTGTAGGGTAAGGTGCGGCTCAGGTTAGAATATGGCCCAGTATGACAGCTTAAGCCATTAAGGGGATGTTACGTAGGGTGGAGATTGGTCCAGCCATATAGCTGGTCCCAATGGAGTCGGATGCTAAATGGACGCTAAAGGATACAACATTGCCACACTTTTATGAATATGCTTAAAAGAACTTTGAGGTTGTGAGTACACACTCTATAGAATACTCAGAATCTGAATTGTCAATTTCTAGACATATTACACTATTTTCGTGTTCTTTATATTTTTTTCACATATATACGGCCCCCAAGACTTGGACTACAGATGGAAAAGTGTGTGTCACTAAACACCTCTCTAACTTTTAGTATAACATCTCCACAAACAACAATCTAACACAAAGAGCAATAATGGTGAAAAATACTTTATGTTGGAGCCAACTCATTAAACTGGAATGCAATAAACATTATGAGTTTCTGTCATTCATTAAAAATGATCTATGCAGAAATATCGCTACAAAAATAAACAATAGTTAAGACTATATATGCGAATGACATACATAGAAATATGTATTATGCATGCAATAATATACAACTATTTGGTTTTGGTCAAGTGTTGAAAAGGTTAAAAAGTGTGTGGTGTAAAAGAGAAATTATTATAACAGAATCTCTGCAAGAGCTGTTCAACGAATACAGAGATATTTCTGTGTAAAATATCAAGTTTTCAAATGGAAATACCATTCCCTAAATGTAATGAAAAGGCCCATTAACGTTTACAGATGCCTATTCAAAATGCCCCCCATAGAATTAATTTCAGAACAAACAAGGCTTTCCTTAATACGCAAACTGTTAGCGGTATTTCCATTTCCAATAGCCATTACAGATCATTAATGATGAGGGGCCACCACACTTTTGTGAATATATAAAGTCAAGAGAGGGAGTGGCTCAGTGAGTAAAAGACACTGCGTGGCACTGAGAGTTTGAAGCAGGGGAGCCTGGTTCAATTCCTGGTGTCGGCTCCTTGTGACCTTGGGCAAGTCACTTTATCTCCCTGTGCCTCAGGCACCAAAAACAGATTGCAAGTTCCCCGGGGCAGGGACCTGTGCCTGCAAAATGTCTCTGCAAAGCGCTACGTATAACTAGCAGCGCTATACAAAAACATGCTATTATTATTATTAACACGTTTGGCCTCATTTTATGAAATCAGTGTTCTAATGCAATGCCCTCACTTCAAATCCGGCTCAAGACTTTATATCCGTGAAAATACAGAAAGCAATAAGAACTTTGAAGGGTCTATTTTTCTAATGGCTCTACAGTGTCAATGGTAGTGTATGGCATTTTACAAGTAGATACTGTGAACATGGCATGCGGAATTAACAATTACATCATGTAAATAGGTGTCATCAAAAAATAAATGCCTGCGATATTTTCTTAACGCTGGCTTTCTAGAGCTGTGAAAAGTTGCGGTCTCAGTTGGCTACTACATTTAAGTTCCCCCAAAGTAACTTTCAGGAAGCACATAATCTTTATTTGCTACAACAATTAGTAGGAACAAAAAATGCCTGTGTTTTTCAACCGGGGGTTCCCCAGGCATCCCTAAAGGGTTCCCTGCAATTTTCACGTCATTTGAAAATTGTACAAATACAGAAGAATGTATAGCCCATCTGATCTCAGACGCGCTATTAGAGAGAGTTGGGGTTCCTTACCATGCATCTGATCTCAGACGCGATATTAGAGAGGGTTGGGGTTCCTTACAATGCATCTGATCTCAGACGCGATATTAGAGAGGGTTGGGGTTCCTTACAATGCATCTGATCTCAGACGCGCTATTAGAGAGGGTTGGGGTTCCTTACAATGCATCTGATCTCAGACGCGATATTAGAGAGGGTTGGGGTTCCTTACAATGCATCTGATCTCAGACGCGCTATTAGAGAGGGTTGGGGTTCCTTACAATGCATCTTATCTCAGGTGCCTATTATAGAGGTTTGTGGTTCCCCAGAATTACACAATATTAATTAAAGAATTCCTTAACCAAAGAAAAAAGTTGAAAACCATATACTCAGACTTGGAGATATAATATTATGGTAGCTAACTATGAAACTACTGTAATAATCTGTTAAATAAACTGTGAATGAATGGTCACTCGTGAATCAAGATACAAAACTATCAAATCTCTATAAAAAATTTATTTTTAACCTGTGTTTTTTTTTTTTTTAAACAATGTGTAAAGCTAGTGGGGGAGGTGTATCAACATAAAGAGAGTACACAAAGAAGTTGGCTTTAACACTGCTCAATTTTTTGCTTGCGTTTTCACAGAACTGTAGGAAAGTGTGCATCTATGCACACTTTAACCTATACAGTGCTGTAATGATGTGCCTGGTATAACATGGCTTTGGCACACCAGAGGCCCTTAGGACATACCAGGTACAGCATGGGTTCAAGCTCCTTTTGACTGAACCACCTGTGCTGGTGCAGGAATATCCTTAATCTGACCAGTCGGGGTTCACGAGGACTGGAGTTGGAGCCATTCATATAGAGCAATATAGGGAATCCTGCCAAGCACCTGTATTCAAGCAATCCCTCTCTGTTTAAGAGATTATTTTTTTAACTGGACCAGGGTGTTCTCATGCTGTCTCTCTCCGAACTTCCCAATGTACCTCAGCAATCCCCGTACTCACCATAAAAAAATAATACATATTTTCCTTTATACCATGGTTAATTGCTTTTCGTGCTGTTTTCCTAATTCCCTTTTTTTTTTTTAAAGATTATGTAATAATGTTCTGGAGATACTGTATCAGTTACTGAACATTAAAAAGGCAGCTGTTATTTAACACATTAAGACAACAGGAGGATGTCATTTTAACAGCTGATGCTAGTGAAATATTCAACAAGTGAAAACACAGAAAAAGAAATAAAATCAAAAAAATGAAGACCAATAAATAAAGCAGCACAATAAGAATTATCTGTTTGCTAGGAGTTCATTTTTGCTTTTGTGAGATTGCTGCTTTAAAAGCAACAGTAAAAAAAAAATAGGTTGGAAGCAGGGGGTTTCCCGGAGCTAACCCGCATTGATTTCAGCTCCGGGGACTCTCTGCTTCCTGAGATACTTGCCTCAGAAGGAGGTGTCTGTATCTCTTTGCAGGTTAAATGTGACGCTGGCCAATAAGAAGCCGCAAGGGATGATGTCACAGCTTCTTATTGGCCTGCAGGAGACATTTAAGCAGCTATTTCGACAGTGGCAACTAGCACAGCCACAGCGTATCTAATCACTTTCTCTAGGCGCACGATAAAGACCCCAGAGGTCTTAAATGTATGGCCATAGAAGTCCACACGCCTCACTGGCGAGGAGGCAATATCACTAGTCTTCTGGGGAGACGAGAATCTTTTTGTATCTACGAACTTCACACTTTGACGCCATTGGGTCTTAACATAGATTTTGATCTTAAATCATTTCTAGTTGATAAATGAATTTCCATCTTCAAACACTATGTTACGACTCATACATATTACATGATATATTATCTTATATCACATTTAATGTTTCACTCTATTAAACATGTTTTAATTTAAATATTCACTATATAGTAGCATACCAGTCACTTGTTCACATTAACACAACCCATCCTTTAGTCATAAATCACATTATCTTTTGGGCACTTTAATTAATATGGTAGGATATCGTTATGAATTTTGATATTTATTATATTGTTTTATTATATTATATTAGCATTACCGTATATTTATTTATTAACATTATCTTGCACTTTAGAATTACTTGCAGCTAATGAATTTTTTTACTATTGGGTACTGGACACTGTCTTTCTAGGTCTATCATCATACAGATAATTCTGTACATGATAAGGGAGTATAGAGGTCCATAGGGCATAGGAATTGTACATTGCACTTTCTGTTTTCAGATATTAGGATTAGCTCTGCATCCATAGCGTTCAGTAATACTGTAAGATGTTTAGGTTCCATTTTTTTATTTTAATAATATAAGTTAGATATTGTTTTAATATGTATGTCATATAACTATTTTTATGTATTACATGTATATATTTATCATGCCTTCATGTCATTTGTTATATGTTTGTTTTTTTGCTGAGACACCTAGCAGTCGAGATATCTCTACTGCGCATGTCCAGGACTTTTCGAATTGGTATAATGTACCTTTAATTTGGGACTATAAGTACATGGATGCACAGGGACTTTATTATCATACACACACCCCTGAGGAAGGAAGCCTGGTCTTCCGAAACGCGTAGGGTGGTCCCACGTACACACTGCTTTACTATCTGCTGAATTTCCCGCCAAGTGATCGCGGACGAATCTGCGCATACCATCCTTACAGTACTGCGGGCTAGGGATTTGGCGAATCTGCTACAGGTGATGGACAGTAGGATTTCCCAGGTACACGTGTATCGAGCTGTGGAATACCGAGAGCTGCAGAGGTCTGTCCCAGCGTGAGCAGGGCTGCCGTCCCATACCCTAGCCGTGGCTTACAACAACACGGCGCCGATGTCGGTGAGGAGCGCATGGAGTAGCCACATGAGAGGGGATACTCTGATTATCCACTGACTACATCCTACCATCTTCTCGTAAGCGGGTACTCTCGCCATAGCAGGATTGTACAAGTAGGACCCACATTTATTTCTATTTTATATTGTGTTTATCTATTGTATTGATTCATTGTGTCATATTAAATGTGTGTGTTTTTAATCATTATAGTCACCTGTTGTTCTCAGCATTTGTTTTCTTTGTTTGTCAAAAGTGTTTTACAGTATAATACTATGTATTTTTATTTTTCGTTTCATGTGTGATCATCCACACGTGGAGTATCATATTGGATCTGCCAGCATCATCATTTCTGGTTGTATATATCCTTTACAAATGTATAATTATTCTGTTTAAGCCGAGCGCCATAGATATAAATTGTTTTCATAATGATACAGGAGACTCACTTTAGTAAGACCAATGCCCCTACATTTCTAGATAAAGATTACACCCAGTTTTACCTGTCCTCAGCAACGGTTAAAAAGCGTGGAGTGGCCATCCTGTTAAATAATAGAATCCCATTCGTAAAACTGACCATTAAACGAGACGCAGACGGACGCTTTATTATTTCAGGAGCAATGTATAACACTGGCCACAATCTATGCCCCCTGCGAGCAGGATGCAGCCTTTTTCGACAGCTTCTTTCAGATTTTACGCTCTAATACTAGGGGCTGTGTCATACTCGCAGGAGATATCAATACGGTCATGCAGCCGAGTTTAGATAGATCAGGGAGTACGGGTAAAGTGAATAAAAAAACGATGACCTCTCTACGCGAGGGCCTCAGAGCCAACCAATTGACCGACATATGGAGGGAACTACACCCGACGGATAAGGACTATTCCCACCCTCATAGCTCCTACAGCAGAATCGATTACTTTTTTGTCTCCTGCCAACTGGTCCTTCTGTTCTCCCGAGCTGGGATACATGACATTTCATGGTCTGACCATGCACCGATAGAGCTAAGGTGCGAACACATCCGAATGGGCAGACCAGGGGCGAACTGGAAGCTCAACGAATCAATCCTAAAAGTCCCCGAGATTTGTGAGGCTATAGGCAATGAAATTGACCAATTCTTCCACACAAAAACACGGGCTCTGTGGAATCCCAGTTCATATTATGGGAGGCTCACAAAGCGACGCTGAGGGGCATTTTAATCAGCACCACAGCTAGGAGAAAACGCGAAAGAGACTCCAAAATTGTTGAGCTCCAAACGAAATTACAGTCCCTCACATCAAAACATAAGAGTAATCCAGACTTTCAATTACTGCAAGAATTGAAGGATACCAAAATTGAACTGAATATACTATTGACCTCCAGGGCAGATAATTCACTGAGTTGGTCTAAGAGGAAATTTTACGAAAAAGCAAACAGGCCGGATACTATGCTGGCCCGAGCACTAAGAGATAGGCAAGCAAAGTTTAACATCCAAGCTATACGCTTAAAATCAGGCACACCGACAGCCAACCCTAAGAAAATAGTGGAGGAATTTGGTTCGTTTTACGAAACATTATACAATGGATAGAAAGTGGCACACACTGTTAAAATGAGCGAGTTGCTGAGAGATTTCTTAGCCAGCTCAAACCTGGGGAGATATGACGGAAGGGGAGAGGGAGGCTATGGGCGCTGATTTCTCTATCGAGGAAGTGTCTCAGGCCATCAAGGAACTCAAGCCTCAAAGGCCCCGGGGCCAGATGGCTTTTCGGGGCTATATTATAAGAAATTTGCCAAATTACTAGCCCCTAGGTTGCTCCATGTGTTTAATGCGATATTAGCAGGAGCCCCCATCCCCAGAGAGATGTTACAGTTGTCTATATCATTAATTCATAAACCCGGTAAGGATCCGCTGGATTGCAAAAGTTATAGGCCCATATCCCTAATAAATACTGATATTAAAATATATGCAAAAGTATTGGCCAATAGATTATGTCTAATCTTACCCAGACTTATACACCCAGATCAGGTCGGATTCATTAAGGGAAGACAAGCAGCGGACAATACCCGGCGATTTATTGATCTGGTAGAATTAGCTAATACAAATAACACACAAAGTACGCTGTTAAGTCTGGATGCAGAAAAGGCTTTTGATAGGATAGACTGGCCGTACCTGAGGGAGACGCTTGCGGCATTTGGCTTTGGGGATCGGGTGAGTGGGGCGATTCTATCGCTATACTCAGGACCTACCGCCAGTTTGATACATCAGGGCTTCCCGTCACTTCCCTTTCAAATTAAAAGCGGCACGAGACAGGGGTGCCCATTATCCCCTCTTCTGTTCGCCCTGTGTATTGAACCACTGGCGCCGCAAATTAGAGGAAATCCGGACATCTCAGGGTTAAACGCATATTCTCAATCATATAAAGCGGCCCTGTACACAGATGATATCCTTTTAATTATCTCAAAACCTCTCACATCCCTCCCAAACCTCTCAGACTTATTAAACAGATTCTCGGTCATTTCAGGATTCAAAATAAATCAATCTAAATCTGAAGCCCTCAACATCAATCTCCCTAGACATGTAGAGAAGCTGATACAACTAAACTTTAAATTCAATTGGCAACAGAAATACATAAAATATCTAGGAGTCTACATAACCAAAGACTCCAAAGACATCTATAATGCAAATTATCCCAGCCTAATTCGGACATTGATATCTGACCTACATAAGTGGTCTGCCAAACCGATATCCTGGATAGGTAGGATACATCACGTCAAAATGAATCTACTACCCCATATCCTATACCTTTTCCAGACGTTACCAGTGCCACTCAGACTGAAGGATCTGCTATCACTTCAGTCTGAAATCTCCAAATTTATCTAGGGAGGGAAAAAGCCGAGAGTCAACAAATTAAATATGAAAAGACCTGTACTGGCGGGTGGCCTAGCAGTACCCTGCCTGCTTTCATACTACAAAGCGGCTCAATTAAGCCAAATTATACAATGGCAATCCAATCCGCAATTGAAAAGATGGGTGGAGCTAGAGAGTATTGCTTGTGCTCCATTAAAACTCAGCAGCTTGATTTGGCCACCTAAAACAACGTGACAATTCGCTGGCACGCCGCTCTCCTCGATGACCAACTCGCTGCCTGTCTGGGAGGCTGCTAAAATCAAATACTCCCTCACAACAGGTAATTCCTCAATGTCCCCAATTTGGAATAATCCCAAATTCGCTCCGGGCCTGCTAGGGGGAGATGCGTCAATATGGAAACAAAAAGGATTTTTACGGATCAAAGACCTGGAGGGTTACAATAGAAAGATTAAAACATTTGACCACGTCAGGTTAGAAAAAGATATGCCCCATTCGGAATTTTTTAGATACCTCCAGCTCCGAGCATTCTATAATAAATTTGCCCCATATCCCCCCTTGACGACTTTTGAAAAGCTCTGTTTGGCAAAGACCGACACTAGGGGACTCACATCACAGCTGTACAGAGAGGTGATCGATTCTGCAAGCTCTACACGGCAACCTCCGTCATTTAGGACCCAATGGGAGAAGGATCTGGGAGAGACCCTAGAAGATGAGGAATGGAATGCCATATACCTAGCTACAGCAAAACGCTCCATATGCACCACACATATAAGGTTTTAATGCGGTCGTACCTCACCCCAATGAAATTAGCCAAGTTCGTGCCGGGATCCTCCCTGCTGTGCCCTAGGCAGTGCGGGGGATCGGCCGACCTGTTTTATATGCTGTGGTCCTGCCCGCGGATCTCCCCACTGTGGGACGAAATTAGAAATTGGATACGGAGGATCATTGACTTCACTATTCCCCCGGACCCATGGCTGTTCCTCTTGAACAGACCATTAACGGGTCTGTCCAAAGCACACCATAAATTAATAGCACATTTTGCAATAGCAACGCGGAGCGAGATCGCAGCATTATGGAAACGCCCCGATATTCCAAGCATCCCAAAGATTCGGAATCTAATGTGGTTTATCTGCCAGATGGAAAAGTTGACGAGTTTAGTTAACGACACTGGCACCAATTTCCTAAAAGTCTGGACACCTTGGTTAGCGCAGACAGATATCCCCGGGGATGAGAGTAACACAAGCTTGCTATGTTAGATATAGATGCGTTCTCCTTTGGGACCGGGAACACAAAGTAGGTTGAGTATACAGATACACGGATAGGAATACCATAGAGGCGATCTGTCCAGGAAGATACAAGACAAGCGGTGATCTGCTACCCGGATTGATGTTCTCTCCATATCCAGTCCCCACCCTACCTCTCCCTCCCTCCTCCCCCTTTTTTTTTTTTTTTTTAAATTTCCGTTATTATTATTATTATTTCTATTCCATCCGGAATAACCCGGCTAAGTAGGGCCCGAAAGGTCGGGAATTATCTTATGATTTATATTACTGTTTACAGCTGAGAACACTTTCAGAATTGCCTGTATTGTGTATTGTATCTCCTGTTTGAAATATTCAATACAATTTAAGTTATAAAAAAAAAAAAAAATGTATTTTAAAGTCAGAAAAAACATACAACATGTCGGCTATCCCTCCAGCCTTTCGGAAAGGCCATAACTAGGTCTAGACTAGTTACACATTCCAAGTGTGAACATTTTTATGTACATCTGGAGTTACACAAAGATTTAAACAGGGCTTGAACAGAAGGGGAAACACAACAGGACACCAGCACGCGCCTTGCCTTTGGACGGGAGACATTAAATTATGCTATGCTTTCCCTAAATCAAGAGCAGTATAACGATTGCCTCCTCTGCATTACCAACATTTTCTTCCCACTGACTTCTCTGCGGCCACACTTTTATACATAACTTTCTGCCTATTCTCTTCCTACTGTACATATACCCTTTTGCGCAGTCACTGCTTATCAAGCCCTCATCTTCCTTCTAACTGCCTGGAACTTTCACTACATATATAATTACACCTCTCCCCCCCCCCCCCATGATCTTTTATCCTACAGTACAGTATGTCCACACTCCTCTACCCCACAACGCAAGATACAGTGCTATAAGTCCAAATCTTACCTCCTTTTTCCCTTCCTCCTTGCTACTTGGCACTTGAAATGTGTTTCTCAACATCTACCCTGTTCCATATTCCTACTTGTTCTTGTCGTCGCTTACATCCTGTCTGCGCTAACAAACATAAGTGACATAACCTCGTACAGATTCAGCCAGTTTTAGCTTACTGATAATGCAGAAAAAAAGGGGGAGCACAGGTTGAGGAATTTGGGGTGTGTATGATATCTAATAGATAAAGGTGGGTGTAATCAAAATATATAACAAACACTTACTCGGCCTTGTGTAAATGCTATCACAGCAAGGTTTCGTTGCGGTTTTCTTATCTTTTCATTCCCTGGAATGGTTTCTTTCTTCTTTTCAGGTCCTGATCTTCTTCCTGGTTTTCTCCGGAAGTTCTCAGTTAGGATATCCTCCAGCCTTTGTAGTGCGAGAAAACCCACTTCAATCCTAGGTTCTCACTGATTGCTGCCTCAAGATGGGAGCTCCTTCACTCCCAGGAAATTGTATTTAAAGTTTTTGTGTAGTGTCGATGTCAAGAGATTTCACAGGCAAAACCTTCCTCTATACACTTTCCTTTACCTTCATCGGTTCTCTAAAACAGGGGTGCTCAACTCCAGTCCCCACACCCCTCCCTAATGGTCAGATTTTCAGGAGAACCGATGAAGGTAAAGGAAAGTGTATAAAGGAAGGTTTTACACAAGGCCGTGTAAGTGTTTTTTTATATATTTTGATTACACCCACCTTTATCTATTAGATATCATACACACCCCAAATTCCTCAACCTGTGCTCCCCCTTTTTTTCTGTATCCCTGTACTAATAAGGATCCTGAATAGGATCCTATTGGGGTCAGAGCCATAGGACGAGAAGACGAGACTGAGGGGACCTTTGTTTATAAGGTTGTAAAATTCCTTGTTATATTTCCCCAGTTACCGTATACACTTCCCAGGGAGCACCAGGTTTTTCCCTGTTCCATTGTGATAATGCAGAATATTGCATTATAACGCAGTATATTACAGAGTTTTCATAGGATTCAATGGAGGTGATAACACAGAATATCACAGAATATCAGTCTATTAAAATAACCCTGGCTACATCTGTATCTATTCAGTTTCTAACCATCCTCATCTCTTTTTTTATGTGTCCTATGTGCTCTCTCTAACAAAGTCTTAGCTGTTCATGACCTCTTCCTTTCTCGCTTGCTAAATATCGTTGATCTGATAGACTTGGCTCTCTGATTCTGACTCTACTATAGGTGCTAGACTCTCTTATTTTGACCTTTCCTTCTCTCATACTACATTACTTGGACGTTGTGGTGCTTTCTCCAGGCATTACCAATTCCACCTTTTCAGCTCTTCCCATCCTTTTGCTCCAGGTTTTGCTGTCATCTTTTGTTCTGCTCCTATGGTACCTCCACTTTTCTCTCCAATTTAGAATCCTAGTTTTCCTCTCTCATCTCGGACTCTCCAACCTTTCTCCTAGTAGGACTTTAATAGTCATATTCATAACTCCTGTCTCTTGGGGTTCCCTTTTTCTTCCTCTCTCTCATTGCCTTCACCAAATGCCCTGCCTCCAGCACCCATAATGGTGGCAACTACTTGGATCTTGTATTCACTAAAACTGGTCTCTTTATGACTTTTCCACCTCCCCTTTCTACTCTCGGGACTATCACCTAATTTTCAATAACATCTGCAATTTATCTTCCACTACTCCTCCCATCTCCCCTCACTAAACAAGAGACTTGTGATCCATGGGAATCAAGCTCTGGATTCCTCCCTAAACTCCAAACGGTCTTCTCTATCTTCCCTAGACCTGACAATCTTGTCACCACCTACAACTCTATCCTTTCCAATTGCCTGAACAGATTTCCCCGCTTCTTCTGTAGCACACTCGTCGCTCAAACCCTCAACTGACTAAATCAGACATGCTTTCTAAGCAACCGCATTAACTCTTCTGAACATCTATGGAGAAAGTCTCTCACACTGCGGTTGACCACCCACTTATTCTCCATTCCCTGGGTGTTTAGAACAAAGACCTATGCTTGCTTTATCCTTCCTCTCTCCTCATTCCTTTATTGTATGTATTGCAAACTTTGCTCTCTCTGTCCTGCCCTTATCTGTTGGTGTACCTCGGCTCGATTCTTGGATCTCCCCTCTTTGCTCTTTATACACCCTTCCTTGGTGACCTTATTATTCCTTTGGCTTCAAGTATCTCCTGTATGCAGATGACCGACAGCTGTTTCTATCTCCATCAAACCTTACATCTGCAGTACATTCCCAGGTCTCCAACAATCTCATGGCAATCTCAATCTGGATGGAAGCAAGACGCCTTAAACTCAATATGTCAAAGACCGGGCTTCATATATCACCTAAATACAGCCCCATTGCGCCCTTTTCAATCACAGTCGAGAAAACAACAATCCATTCATTTCCCCAAGCCCGTTGCATAGGTGTCACATGTGAATCTTCTCGTTCGTCCTATATGGCTGCCTATGTCAAAAATGGAAGTGGCTGCCTAAATGGTTGCTGTAGCAACCCAAGGACGATTAATACATTAATACTCATTCAAAAAGGTATATAGTGGGGACAAAAAAAAAAAGAATGCAGTATTATCTAATACTACACAATTTATTTTTATTTATTTATATATATACAGTATATATATATATATATATATATATATATATATATATATATATATATATATATATATATATATATATATATATATATATATATATATAATACTGAGTTAAGTTATGGTGAGTAAAAAAAGTGACAAAAACCCTCCACAGGAAAGCAAATATGCAAATACAACTGTATGCTCATCTGCATGTCTTAGGCAGGTCTGCAACCCCACCTTTCACCATCATCACCCAGCATACAGCACTTCCACTGCAGCAAGGGATTCTGGGAAATGACATGCAAATGAGCACACAGTGTCATTATTTGCCTCAAAAACAATTTTTAACATGGTTCCCTATAGGCTTAAGCTTGCTGCATGGTCACAGCTTTGAGCACAGCCTGGGGAAAGGCGGGGTTGCAGACCTGCCTAAGACATGCAGATGAGCATACAGTTGTATTTGCATATATATATATATATATATATATATATATATATATATATATATATATATACACACACCTTTTAGGACTTTAAGAAGCAAATAAGTCACCCACTGTGAGCAACGCCTAGGGCCTACGAACCTTTTAGGGCCTACAATATTTCACTTGAAAAAATACCTAAACAAAAAAAATCACAAAATAAGAGAGAACAGCACATTTTAATTTAAAATGCCTTCGAAGTATCGATATCTTTAAATATCGAAACAAAAGTATCGATGCCAAATATAGCTAGTATCGAAAGAAACAAGCAAACGATGAAAACTATCATTGTCTAAAATGTGATCACTGCAACCACAATTCTTGTTGCATTTGTTTGTCATGTGTTTGTTTTTTTTATACATACATAGGTAAAGTGTTGCTCCATATTGTTTCCCTTCCTTTTGTTTGGATAATAATAGTAGCAAAATTAGTTTAAAAGGATACCTGGGGAAAAACAAATTATGGATAAGATTGTCATTAAACAGCGCCGGATGTAAAATAAATTCATACATTATGCAAAAAATGGAAATATTAAATTTACCCCACTGAGTGCCAGAGGGGCGGCTTCTCCAAAGCTCATTCCAATTAAGTGATTACTATACCAAGACAAATTTCCCTAGCCAATTCCTATCTGGCTTTCGCCCCAAACACTCCATGGTAACTACCCTCCTAAAAGTTTGCCATGAGATCCAGTGTGGAATGGAACTGGGACAACTCACTGGTTCAATTTTCCTTGATTTTGCAAAGGCTTTTGATACTGTTGATCATGTTATCTTTCTAAACAAACTCCAGTGCTCTGGAATAGGGATAGAGGATGAGACACGCACACTGAAACAATAGTAATAGAGGTGGGGTACTTAGCTGCCGGTGCGCTGGTCCTGGGGAGCTTCCGAAGTCCCAAAGTGTTCCAGTACAATGAAGAAGCAGACACACACGGTCTTAATCACAAGGAGGTTTAATATGCCAAAGAATCCAACATTTCGGCAGTGTAATACTGCCTTTCTCAAGGTGAAGGCTCATAGATAGAGGATGAGACACGCACACTGAAACAATAGTAATAGAGGTGGGGTACTTAGCTGCCGGTGCGCTGGTCCTGGGTAGTCTTCACCTTGAGAAAGGCAGTATTACACTGCCGAAATGTTGGATTCTTTGGCATATTAAACCTCCTTGTGATTAAGACCGTGTGCCTGCTTCTTCATTGCTCTGGAATAGGGAAACATGCTTGAAACTGGTTTACTTCCTACTTATCAGATACATCCCAACATGTGTCTATCTTGGGCACTAACTCCAACCCCTGGGATATCACCTGCAGTGTCCCGCAAGGCTCTGTTCTGGGGCCCCTACTCTTCTCAGTGTTCATTAATGTAAGGGAGCCTCAATACACATGTATGGGGATGACACAATCGTATATGCACACAGACCTAGCATCTCTGACCTTGAACACATACTTCAATCTGATATTCTGAGACTTGAAAATTGGACTTCCCAAAACATACAGTTTTTAAACACAGACAAGACTGTAGCAATGGTATTTGGGACCAAGGCTAAATTTCTAAAGCTTCAAATGAATGAGCTCCAGATTAGAACCAACTCTAATACTATCCTAGCCCCTGTTACTAGTTTCAAATATTTGGGCATATGGTTTGACTCCCATTTAACATTTGGATTGCACATTGATACACTGACATCCAAAACCTACGCCAAACTAGGTGTACTATATAGGAACAAATCCTCCCTACGTTTGCTGGTCAGAAATCGTATGCTGATGCCAATTATAGACTATGGGGACATACAGTAGTATATGGCACGGCACCCCAAACTCACCTTGGCAAACTTGATACCCTCTACAACTCAATATGCCGGGTTGTTCTCCAATGCAACTACAGCACACATCACTGAGAAATGCTCAAAAACAAGATTGATCATCACTTGAGTCTAGGCGCAAAGTTCATCTCTCCTGTCTTGTCTTCAAATACATTCTGGGCAAGCTCTTCACCCCTACCACATGCAGCACTTATCATCTGAGATCTGAGACTGTTTATGGACCCAAGGTTCAGCAAAGTATCCGGCCGCTCCTCCTCCTCTTACGTGCACCTCACAACTTGAATAATCATAGCCACCACCAGTCTAAGTTCTTTCAAAACTAAAGCTGTCTCACATTGTAATCTAGTCTATAACTGTTACGGTACATGTGCCCACTGTATAACTTATTTTATCTTTAACTGTTCATGCAATGTCTTGTATATAATGTATAACCCTGTTCACTTAATGTAACTATGTATTTGTAACGATGTATTTGTCATCATAACTCTGCGCCCAGGACATACTTGAAAACGAGAGGTAACTCTCAATGTATTACTTCCCGATAACACATTTTATAGACAAATAAAGTGGTCACATGATTGCTCTGTCCCAACAATGGAACGGAAGGGGAAGAGTCCTCCTTCCGTTCCGTTTAGTGACGGATGGCGTTTCGCACATGTGATATCCCCAAGAAAACGAGCAGGGCTATTACATGGCGACTATGTCATCCAGTCCCTGGAAGGTCAGACTCCGTGAAGTACTGTAGCAGCTAAGTCCACAGGTTTAAGGGTGGTTAAATCTTTCTAAAGAAGCCAATTACATTGATACCTTTTTTTGCCCTCTACATGGAACTACGCCTTATAACAATATATTTTACCAATATATCACCTGCAGGGAGGTCATATTTGTGAAAAATGTATTCACTGTAGCCACTGTAAATGATGTTTATCCTATTCCATCTTTGCATTTATATATCACCTTAGTGCTGATGGACCATTGATATGGACCATTGGACTCATTGGTATTTGTAAATTGGTGAGGGAAGGGGAGGGGGGGGTGAAATAAAGCAGCCAGGATTGTTGCTTTTATTTGTAGCAAGGTAATTGTCCAATTTCTAAAAAGATGTAAGAACGCCACATCAACCTTGATCCTTGACATGAATACAGATTCTAATCCCAAGCCAGATCATTAATACTTCCATGAATTCCCTTGTTCCCGAGATATTGTCAAAGATGCAAAAAGCTGATTTTTTTTCCCCCCAGCAACATGCTTTGCATTGAATTAAACGTTGTTATAAATAAATAGAGCCAAATCAATAACTCCACAGATGTCAAGTCTCACACATTTTGTCTTGATTCTCGCTAATTTTTGGCATCAACAAATCTCATACACTTTATGAAGTCTCACTGAGAAAATTCAGTACTTTTCCTTAAAAACGAATTGGCTCCTAAATCTCCCGGGTTTTGGTCCTAGAAGGCAGACGTCTCTGTAAACAATTGCAGATACTGGAAAATGCGGGTTATACGCATATGTATTCCATGCATGTCCGTGCATCCTGTGTTTCTGATGGCTCTTTCATTTGTCACTTTCAGGGAGTTGGATTATAGCATGCCTTGTTAGCTCACCCAACAATAATGCAATCAGATTAACAGTATGTGCACTTCTTTCAGAAGACCAACTTGGAAAGAGGAAGGACAGGGGGAGGGTTGGGAAACGCAACAGTAATAAGGCAAAGGGCAGATGATATGGGAACTAAAACTATCATTTCTATGTTTGCACACATAGGATGACTATGAAAAACAAGAAAATACTTATAACTTGAAGACATTAAGCCTCTAGATTTAAAGCATTAAATGTCCCACTGGCATCAGTTCACGTTGGTTCTATATGAGCTGCAAATGTATGATCTCTTTACTTTTGTCCAGTGAGGACAATAACATTTAAGTAAGAACAGTACATTTGGCATTTTTGCAAGTGTCATATTCCAAAAACACCTACAATGAGATATTCCCAATTTGCCCCAAGCACCAATGAGTGCACAATCAGACTGCCAGAAACACATTCAAACTGTGCATTAAATACATTTCCCATCTCTGACATTAGAAATGACCGGAGGGTGTTACTTTTCCCGTCAGATTACTTAATCTGGTTTTAGTCTTATTTCCCACTAAACTGTCTCCAGAGCTTGAGCTGGAATGAGTACAGCAACGTCCTAAAGTAAGAATTCACTAGTTTGCTGGTACAGCTACACTATGTTGTTATTGGCTGAAAGCTACAGATATGTCACACAAGCCAACACCTAATTATAAAACAGCACATGTTTCTGTTAATACCTTTGCTGCTGAATGAATCTATACCGCATTACAAAGCAATTTACTTCGAGGTAAAAGGGTTAATTGGTCTTGAACAAAGGCTTTGAAGATTAGAATATTCAGCCCTAATAAAAAAAAAAGTTAATGTGTTTTCATGAGAAAACAGAACAGTTAAATAGTTTCCTGCGGGAACAATTCCTGAAGTAGTGGGGCTGCAGGCGTACGCTCAGTGGTAATGTCACGGCCTTCAAACAGGATGAACGCAGTTCGAAACCCAGCGTCAGCTCCTTGTGATCATGGTAAAGTCAATTTATCTCCCTGTTCCCTAACCTCTAGAGCAGGGGTGGGCAAACTGGGGGAGCCCCCCTGAAAGTTTCTGGGGGGGGGGGGGCATAGCGCTTGGAGGCCCGTGCTCTTCCCCACAACATTTAAATAAAATGCCAGGGGAGTGCACAAGGCCTCTGTAACTGCTTCTTACCTGCTCTCCGGCGGCTTCCGGTGACGCTTCATCAAATAGCAATGTAACACCACATGACGCCGCCGCCGGAAAGAAGGTAAGGGGAGGGGGGGTCATGAGCAAGGGGGAGAAGCTGGTAGGGAGGACCCTGCTTTAGAGGGCCATTATGTCATAGTGTACCTGGCACTGCATGGGTGCTGACACACCAGCTCTGTGCCATGTGGGAGTGTTTTTGCGTATTCTTGCAGATTATATATAACACACACCAAGACTATGGCCACCTCCATAGTCCGCGCGGTGCAAACAAAAGGCCGTACCTCAATGAGGAAGGCCACAGAGCACGCGACCGTGACTCCCGGGCAGACAAAATGTTTTTATTTTGTTGCGCGACGTCCGGGTCACGTGAGCAGTTCAGCCAATGAGGGCACACCTCCGACACGTCTTCCCCTCCCCATAGGCCATGGATCGCCTATGGGGCAGGCGCGTGCACGTACGTGCCTACTACATCCGCTGCCTTACTGTCTTCATTGCAGTGATTGTCACTTTTCCGGTACGGCTGCACTGCGGCTACAGCTCTTGTCGCCCGGAGGATGGCGAGTATCAGTATTCTCACCCTGCAGATGGCCCATTAAAGTAAAGGATTAAAGCTCTGGGGTCACATTCAAAAGCATGGTCCCCTGCAGTGTTAATCCTTCCGGTCCCCAAAACTCACGGTCCTTGTGATTGCATAGGGGCCGCAGTTTTTTCCCTCCAGCCACAAGGATAGTAAGTCTTGCTATGTGTGTATATAATATATAAATATACACACATGTATATATAAACACACATATAAAGACACCTGTTATTAAATGTGTTCAATACATTATCTGTAATACAAAGTGCAGTGTATCCTTAACATATACATAGATATACTGTATACTATACTGTGAAGCAAGTTCATGATCAGTGCATATATTAAAACATACTGTATACACACAAACAGATAAATGGGAGATATACAAAAAAAATTACATTAAAGATACTAGGTATCATTTTAATTAAATACAGTACTAGTTTATTATAAGTGTAGAGATATTGAAAATTATTATGCAGTACAACTAGTTCAATGAACTAAAGATACAAATACTATTCATAATTATACACTGCAGTATGTTCATTTCAGGGGACTGAAAATAAAATAGGGGTAAATATTCACGTGTGCAGAAATCCATTTAGAGATTAGTGCTATTCTCAATGTCACGGTTCCATCGCAGACCAAGAGTATGGGTACGTGTTTCGGGCCGTGTGCCCTTTCTCAAGGTGTTCATCACAGACCTCCTATCCCCACGCGAATATTTGTGGAATCCGGCATATTACCCGAATCCAGGTCAGTGCCACACATTACTGCACAGTCACGGTTAATATCGCTCTGAACAATGTTAGGTTTAAAAGTTGGAGCAACATAGCGTCAGGTCGTGAATATAAATAGGGCAATGCAGAATTTAGGAGTGAATTCCAAACAGATATGTGATAGCTCTGGTTATTTCCAAGTGAAATTGAACAACACGTAAGTCCCATAACTCAACATTTATTAAATAAAGAGATGGTAACGAAGGTGTCACATATTAAAGAGACAGTCCGACATTGGGACCAAAGTGAACTAACAACAGTGACATATTTGATTAAAGCCATTTTTTTTCAATCAGGCATAGGTATATTTAAATATTTTTGGGGAAAAAATAGTATGGTTTCCATGTTAACCAAATGTTTGGAAGATATTTACAATGTTTACGTAATTTTCTTTGTAAACTCATCTCTAGTCCAATTGGTAATCCATTCAGTACTTTAATCCAGCGGTGCTCAAACTGGGGGGCGTGACCCCCAGGGGTGGCGCGAGACTGCCTGCGGGGGGGTGCGGGGTTTACAGAGGCCCCGCGCTTCCCATAGGCACTTAAATTAAGTGCCGGGGGAGCTGCATGGCCTCTGAGAACTTTACTTACCTTGGCTACCCATGCGTCGCCATGGCAACGCGGCGCCATGACGCCGGAGCCGAAGTGAGGGGGGGGTGAGGGGGTGAGGTGACCGTCGGCAGGGAGGCGCACGGAAAAAAGTTTGCACCCCCCTGCTTTAATCTACACCCATTGCAGACGCACTTACCAGAATGCCCTCCTACTGTCTCTGTACGTTCTCCCCAACAATTAGATTGTATGCTCTTCAGAGCCGGGACGCCTCTTCCTAAATGTTACTTTTATGTCTGAAGCGCTTATTCCCATGATCTCTTATTTGTATAATTTTGTATTTATATGATTGTCACGTGTATTATTGCTGTGAAGCGCTATGTACAGTAATGGCGCTATATAAATAAAGACATACATACTTCTTTATTTAGTATAAAGTACTCGTGATGCTATTGTTAACCAAATAAATAAATGTAATGAATAATAAAGAATCAGATAAAATTTGAACGACACAAAAATTATGTAGCCCTTAAAGTGGGGTTACCCAATAAAGCAGGAATCCCGTCCAAAATTAAAATAGATTATTTTCTTTAGCAGGATCTGAGCTACAGTTTTAGATATCGGAGAACTTCCTGGTTTTTTTTTGTCTTCAAAGATGGCACTTAACAGTCATCCCAAAAGAAGCCGCAACGTCACCCATTACGGCTTCTTATTAGCCCCACGGGTTTTTCAGCCTTTCTGTTTCCGGGTAGGGGGAGAACCGTGGCACTGTTCAGCTACAAAGGACTCCCCAGTTCAAATCCTGTTTAAAAAAAAAAAAAATCAATTAAAAAAAAAACAAAGAAGAAAAATGCGAACTGCTTGGATTGTCGCTTTAAGTAGAACGCTGGTGACCTTGACCTTGCTTGACCTCTTGCTTGTTTGTAGTGGAGATCACAGCCTTGATTGCTACACTAGGGATCACATGGCCGGGAAGCTGGAAGGGTTTAAGGTAACAGAATCCAATTACAATGATAAGTTATTTCTTTTTTTGCCTGCTGCACGGGGATTGCCCCTTAAACTGTAGGAGGTCGTACCGAGGCTAAGGATCGTGTCACTTCTTCCAAAAGTGATATACAGCGTTACATGTGCGACAGAGCCACAAAAGGATACTATTTATAGTAGTAAAGAAGTCCCAAAGAGGCAGAGTGGCCTTCTTTATCACACATTAAGGCGTGTAACATAGTGCGCACGCGTGCGGTACCGTGCGCGCCCGCATCACCTATAATTGTCTGTGTTAGCGAGACGTTTGTATACCAGGGACGCGTGCGGGCACGGCCGTGAGCGGTAGCGCGGCAGACCAGGGAAAGAACAAGATAATTGTATTTTCACGCTGTCGCGGCGCCACGTGACGCTGTGAACCAATCACAGCGCGGTCTAGCGCTGTGACGCCCCCTAGCCACACGCATTATCGCTCACCCTCTTCTACACACGAAGCGTCTGCACACGCACCAGCGCGCACTATATTACAAGCCTTAGGGTAAGAAAATCCCAAGTAGCTAATGATCACGGATAGAAGAAAATAGCCCGTGGCTACCTCCTGAAAGCAGCAAAACGTGAACTCTTACAGTATACCGAATGTTTTTTTTTTTTTTTTAAATAAATCAGCTTTGTATTAGATCATTTGAAAAAACTGCAGCAATTATTATTATTCAACTCTTAATGCCATTTTTTATGAGTTTTAAAGCATCCTTTGATTTCCATAGCAGGTTTTAGCCTACCTCCCCAGCAGTGCAAGATCTTTCCTGTTTGAGATAATTTGTTGCTAATGTTCCCAGCAGTTTGAGCTGTTAACTGTAACAATAGATAATGTTACTTTAGTAATATAAGGATACATTGTAGCTGATGAATTACACTGACTGAGCTACTGATGAGCTAGCCATTATGTTAGTCACACAATGAGGATTTTTACAGCTTTATAACAGGAGCACCAAACCATTGCCAGTTTAGGTAAGAATGTAGAATTACACATTAACACACTTTACATATTAAAATAAGAAGAAAAAAAAAGGAGGATGCAGTATTGTTGCTGTAATACGGAGATGGTTAACAAAATAATACACTTTATTTTGTAGCAATATGTTTAGACGCAAAACTATTTAGTCACTTGATCATTCTAATACATTTGCTGGGAAGAAACCTATGCATGTCAGCCATCTGCAAGTGAAAGAACCATCTTTTAAACTCCATTTCCTTTTCTTAAAACGTGTTTACGTTTTATTTATCTTCAATTAATCTGTTTATCAATATTTATCCTATGCAGATCAGAGATTGCTTGCCAGGGAAGTTTATACCACTTCTGACCAGGCGAGATTACTTAACTAGTAAAAGCGTACATAGTTACACGTATTGTAGGTGTAAAGGTGAACCACAGTGACACGTCCCCTTGTAATATGAGCATCATTAACGGTTTCCAAACTAATTCTAGTGACATTTCGCAAATCACTAGCTGATAACTTAACCCCTAGGGTGCCTTTATATCATTCCCTGACAGTCATCAGTTACGGAAATTTAGGGGCCATCCTATTGATTTCGCTGGTTGGCTTTTATTATTTTTTTATTTTATTGTATTACTTGCAGGGTTATGTGGGGGTGGGGGGAGGATACACAAGAAAAAAAAGAGTGGGGTACATTGATACATATTATTGGATGTACCGATCCGGCTTGTTTTTCCGGACCTCTCCTACACTGACCTTGGCAAGTATAACGACGACTCTGACCTCTCCGCCCCCAGACCCGGCGATCTCTACTTATCTACACTCCAGACTTGCCCCCGTGCCTGCCGGTGGCGTTATATATCTATTCCCACCTCCAGTCCCAGGGCCTCGTCTTGTTTGTGGTGAGCACAGTGTCACACAGTTATTCACGTGACTTTGTAAATACTGTGTCTCTTATTTTTTTCCCCTTTCCCCCACCTTTAAAACTGGAAGGGGGATCTTAAGGTTCATCAGTGCCTCTAACCCGCCTCATTTTCCCAGGCCCCATCCCATGGAGTGTATGAAGCTCAGACTTGGGCTTCCCTGCTTGTGACTGTAGGGTTTGGGTTTGTCAAGCAAGTCAGTGAGTTGTGCAAGTCTGATTTTACTATGCTTATTCCTCAGATACCAGTGCTAAGTTGATTTTGGGGCTTGAGGCAAGATACAGTATAGTCTCGGGTTGGGGGGACAGGGGAGAAAGGGGGCTTATTGCTTACAAAGGTGGTTCTTTTTGTTAGCAGCCCCTTTCTTTTCCTTTCCTTTCCAGGGTAGGAGGGGTGTTCGCCTACTCTTCTGCACACACCTGGTCTTGCAATCGCTCTCTCTCCAGAGACCAGTATCCTCTCTCTGCTCTTGGCAGCGTGCCTCGGGACTCACCAGCTCTCTCCGCCTCAAAGTCACAGGGCTTTTCTCCGGAGACCTCTCTCTTCCTCGGCAAATCCTTCAGGTGCTGGTCGGCACCATCTTCCAACCTTAGGGGCTGATTCAGCAGCTAAGGCAATGATCCTCTCCCCCCCCCCCCTCAAGAAAAAAGGGTATATGGGTGGCTACCTCGTACAGACTTTTAATCTTCTTTTTAGGTAAGTACAGCAGATGTTCCTTTTCCCTGTTTGTGGCCCGGAGCTCACAAACTTTGTGTCTCCCCTTCCCTGTGGCTGGCCACGTCCCCTGTCCCCCCCCCCCCCCAATTTTACTTGTTTTCTACAGGAAGATCACGTTTACTGCTCTATGTGTGGTGAAAGCGCACGGAACGGAAATAGAAGGCACTACAATTCTGTTTACATCATTGGGGGCCTGGTCGTCACCTCAAAATTGCTAACCCTGGTGTCATTATCTTCCGGTACCCTAAAGGCTAGTTACATAATTTTCTGTAAAAGGTTGGGTGGAGAAGCAGACTAAAGAGGATGCTTTGGCATTTTGCCATTGGCGACCCTCCATGGACCCAATGTTTTTGGAGTACTGGTGCCAGCTTTAGCAGGCCTCGAGTAAGAGATGCTGGTTTGCTGCCAGAATGAAAACCCATTAGTGCCAAGCAGCAAGCCTCACACATTCCGATTGTACAAAGCAAATGTCTTTGGGTATTTTTCTAATCCTATTTGAGTGCCATTTCAAATAAAATGTATTTTTGGTACCAATAGTTTCAGTGTCTTACTTCCTTCATTACTACTGTACTCCTCTACAATGCTCCCTTCTTATCAGCTCGCTCTTTCTGCACCATTCCATTTGTATCATATGTTGCCTTATTTCTGGGCATCTGACAAATTTCAACACATTCAAGAGAAACGTGTGTGTGTGTGTGTGTGTGTGTGTGTGTGTGTGTGTGTGTGTGTGTGTGTGTGTGTGTGTGTGTGTGTGTGTGTGTGTGTGTGTGTGTGTGTGTGTGTGTGTGTGTGTGTGTGTGTGTGTGTGTGTGTGTGTGTGTGTGTGTGTAATGCAAGAAGAGCCAGGACGACTACAAAAGGAGGACTGCAAATGGTCAAACCTTGTAAGCTATAACTGTCAACAATTTCTCTGCTGTGCTGCAGCAATCCTCAAACCCCCCCTAACCCGCCAACACACATGGCACTCAACGGGTTAATAATTAATCTCCTCCGGTAGGTTACGGGGAAAATGCAGTGTGCGCAGAGATTTTGCCAATGGATACCAAGATTAGTCAACAAAAAACTAATTTTATACAACATGTCAGTGGCGAACTACTGACAAACTTGTGAGATGTTTGTAATTTTGCACAAGTAATCATACTGTACACAGGGGGCAGCGAATTAGTATTTTTTTTTTAGAACTGCGGTCACGTTCATGTCTTTAACCTATTCAGTTAACAATACGGCAACCAAGGGGTTAACTCGTTTAAAAAATACCTAATTTTCTAGGTCACCTGGGTTAACCTGGTCTTTGCTTTAATAACACAATGTTTATAATAATAGTGACTGGTGAAAGTGTACAGCTGATTTGACACAATCTCTGTGTTATCTTCAAGGGCATCGTGTACATTATTGAGAAGTGTCTGGTTAGCAGTAGACGTGGGCACTCACACAGCATCTCTACCAGGAGGTAACCTGCTACACACTGCACCTATTCCTGCACACCTAGAAATAGAGTGTGATATGCCCAATATACTCACTCTTATGTGAGTATAACTATTGGAGATTACAGCACCAAAATTGGTTGTTCTAAGCAATATTGGACTATATATTTTCTTTACTCTTTTTCTTTACTCTTTTGCATATTGTGTATCCCGCTCCCTCATCCTGCCGGTCTACATTCTTGAGAAGTGTCTGGTTAGTTAACTATACAATTGCACCTTGATATTTACCACCTTAAGTAATAGGAGAGCAGAATAGGTTATATATGTTTATGAAGTGTCTGGTTAGCAGTTGAGGTGGGCAAATTTTCCACCTGAATCCGATTGGTCAGTTTCTTTGAGCCACGGATTTTCCCAGATCAATCTCAAAAATGCCAATTTGTTTATTTTTCCTATGACTAAAAGTCCCGTGAGATGGAATCTAAAGCCGAACCTGCAAACTGAATTATACAAGTCAACAAAATGTATTATTGTCACAGTATGGCTAATATAAATATCACACGAATAATTGTCTAATACACTCCACCGAGGCAGCACTAACAAAAGGGACCAATGACTTAATCCCAGCTAAAGCTAAGGGTCATTTCTCCATATAAATTCTGCTGGATCTCTCTGCTGCCTTCGACTTGGTCAATCACCCTCTTCTCCTAAATATTCTCCAATCCATTGGTCTCCGTGATGCAGCATTCTCCTGGCTCACGTCCTATCTATTTAACCGCTCCTTCAGTGTTTCCTTCTCTGGTGTCTCCTCTTGTGTTTCCTCTTCACTCCCTCTTTCTGTTGGGGTCACACAAGGTCCTGGCCCTCTGGTCTTCTCACTCTATACCCCTTCTCTTGGTGAACTAATACAGTCTTGTAGCTTTCAGTATCATCTTCATGCTGATGACACCCAAATATCTCTCTCCTGCCCTCTGCCCCTCTGCCCCTCTCTCCTGTCCCGTGTCTCCAACTGTCTCTCTGCAATCTCCTCCTGGATGTTACTGCAACCTGATGCTAAACATGTCAGAATTTATATTCCATCCCCCTTCCACTGCCACCGCTAAACCAACACTCCCTCACTGTCAATAACACCCAAATCTCCTAAAGCCCCCTGTCTATGGATCATCTTTGTCTCTGATCTCTCCTTCATTCTTCAGATTCAGTCCCTCACGAAATCCTGCCATCTCCACCTACAAAATATTGCTAAGAGACGCCCTTTTCTCACGCATGATACAACTACAATCCTAATCCCCTCACTCATCATGTCCCACCTCGACTACTGTAACCATCTCTCAGTTGGCATTCCCCTTGTCCGCCTCTCTCAACTCCAATCTATTCACAATGCCGCTGCTAGACTCATCCACCTCACTCACTTCTCCACTTCTACTGCAACACTACGCATATCCCAGGACATACTTGAAAACGAGAGGTACAGTAACTCTCAATGTATTACTTCCTGGTAAAACATTTTATAAATAAATAAATATCCCTACACTGGCTTCCCATAGCCTCTAGAATGAAATGTAAATCCTTTAAGAAGCTGTGACGTCATCTGGTGCGGCTTGCTATTGGCCCATGTGATGAGGAAGCATCTCCAGAAGCAGGGGGTCCTCGGAACTAAAATGAATGGGGTTCAGCTCTGGAGACCCCCTGCTTCAAACCTGTATTAAAAAAACTGAAGAAAAACAAAAAGTTCTTGGATTGCTTCTTTAACACACTAGCACACAGCAGTGCGAGATATTTGCCACACTTTCCTCCTTGTGATCATTTGTTGCCAAAATTCCCAGCAGTTTGAGCAGCAAACTGTAACAATAGAACAATGTTACCTTAGTAATATAAGGGCACATTTTAGCTGCCGAGTTACACTGACCAAAGGATTGATTGAAACTGAAATGCAGCCATTTAGTGAACCCTGGGTTCACTAATCGAATCGATCGGCAGTTTAGGTAATTCGTTTTCAATAAATTTAATCAAAGGCTGCATATATTAAAACAAACAAAAATATATTGAATTTTTTTTTCAAGTGCCGCTTGGACTGCCTCTTTAAACAGCGTGAAGTCCGCAGTTAAAGCCATTTTTATCAGCACTGGAGAACAGCCAAATCAAATTAATTCTGCAACACTATATATATATAGTATATATATATATATATATATATATATGGGTAAGACTGAAAAACTCCATCAAACTTCAAGCAGAATTGTTGCTCTGAGGTAGAATCTTGCAAGCTCCAGCTCTGTGCAGGGTTCGGTTTCATTAACCAAGCATTGCGCACAGCATGAAACAGAGTGTGTGAGACAGGAAGCAGTAAATTATGAACTCTGTGTGTCCACATGTACACATGGTCCTGTTTTAAACATTCATTAAAAAGGCGTCGTGAGCCAGGCCATTGCTAGAATGGAAGAAAACAATCCCCCAGTCTAGGTTAAAGGTACTAGCTCTTAAATCATTTCTTGTTCAAATACCATGAAGGTCCTTTACCTGACTGAGAACAGATCATACTTTGTGACCTTTATAAAGACTTTTCCTAGTCACCCTTCTATTATTATGCATATTTAACTACAGATTTAATGCAAAATAAAACCAACTGGATATTCAAAACTAAGCTACACAGTTAATGAGTGGCATTGTTTTTAACTACATCAATAAATATTGAGGTAAAACTCAAAAAGGAGCAATCCAAGGACCTGTTTTGATTACCCAGGATTGAAGCAGGGTGTATTCAGAGCTGAACCTCATTCATTTCAGCTCCAGGGAACCCCTGCTTCCGGAGATACTTACTTCCGTGGTAGGTGCCGGTGGCTGCTCCGTTTGAAATAGCTGGGCTTTAAAGTTTAAAAGCTTCCACATTACACGGGCCAATTGGAAGCTGAATCCGATGACATCACAGCTTCCTATTGGCCTGCAAGAGCTTTGAACAGTGGCCATTACGTGATGCCTGGTAGCCGAGCAGAGCGGCTACCGGCATCTACTATGGAGGTAAGTATACCCGGAAGCAGGGGTCCTCGAAGCTGAAATTAATGGGGATCAGCTCTGGAAACCCCCTGCTTCAATACTAGGTTAAAAAAAACAACAACTTGCGCTTTAAAGCAGTTTGATATGTACCTGACTGCGCCTGCTGTACCACCCTTGAAGTCTGCCATAGAGTATGAACCTCTACAGTATCTAATGGGAGGAAAATTGTTGTTCACCACAGTAGCCTATGAATGCCATCAGTAAGCATTGCCTTTCAAAGTAACATACCGTGCCCTTATTTATTAGCTTGTGAGCAAGGGAGGTTGCCTGCGGTAATGTATTTCTCTCAGAAGTGGGCAGAAATCACAGCTCTACATTGGTTGAAATGGAGCCTCCTTATGTAAACTCCAGGCCAGTCTTACTCCAGGACATCTGAACTATGTGGATAAAAAGTCATGACATAAATAAATGTGAGCAGGCAAGATAATGTACTTTATCTCCTTAGTTGCAAATGGATTAAGGAATAACCTACAATTATACGCCAAGCAGGACCTTTGTACCCTTGATTCTTAACCCTTCTGTGTACCCCTCAACCCCAATAAATATGGACACCTTACGTTGGGTTCAAATGATCACAGCTTTTTATTAATCATAACCTACAAAACCTCCATAGACTTGGTTAGCAAGTAGCTCCCGACCAGTGAACCGGATCATGCTCACCGCTGCTACTGACCCAGTGAGCACTCCTTGTTCATAACCCTTTGGTGTCCCTTTTAGGAGTACACCCTTAGGTCCGCCGCACCTGGTCCTAACCTAAGATCACCTCCTTTTGGGGAGGTAATAAATTAGAAGAGAGTGGTAGACATGAGGCACCCGCTTCTTAAATAGCAACCCCTTTCCCCCCACCCTCACTTAGGCCTCACCCTCCGGGGTCCTTTGGGCCAAGGGTCATGCCTCTCCTCCCCCATTGGTCAGGGTTCTCTTTAAAGCAGTCCACCTACTTATTTTCCAACACAAGTTTTATTCCCTGCAACGCTTCTCATGGCCCTGTGCAACATTCAGTATGCTTCCTGTTGACCCCAGTGTGAAACATAGTTATTACGACTTGCAATTGGGAAACAGCCGGAATGGCTCCCTTCCCTCTAAAACATCCGAGGAAAGGCATGGAGCTCAGGATCTCAGACCCATATCCAATGTGTATTTGCCTTCCTCTGGATCAATAAGTAAGTATAGATATAGAATAAAGTATCTGTTGTCTAAATTTAGCATAGGTTGAACTTGATGGACGTACGTCTTTTTTCAACCTCATCTACTATGTAACTATGTAATGTGCTTAGTGAGCAATGTGCCTGTGCTGAGGTAATCGGATCCATTTAAATAAGATAAAATAAACAATTTCACAGCCAGGGTTCGAATTGATCAATTTTAAACAGCAGGCCGTGTAAAACGCTTTATGGATTTGGTTCTATGCAGTGGATTTATGTTCTGCTCGTCAGCTGGCCGCCCACAAAGAACCTTGTTGGGGCTTTTAGAATTTCTACTCCTGCTAATTTCATAGTAGATGCTTAGGCAGATAAATGCAATTTTTCACACTGAAACTCACTTGCAAGGTAAGGTAAATATATATGGTATAGATGTTATAGATGCTTAAAAAAATGTAAAAATAATATAATTGTGAAATGTTTAAATGTATCCAAAATTACATTCCAGTAATCTTGTGATCCTTATACGCTTATATTTTGTCTGACCTGGCCCCTTTAGAGCAGGGTGCGCAAATTGGGGGCGTGAGTTTTTTTTTTTAGGGGGGGGGTGTTGCGCTTACAGATGCCCCACACTCTTCCCGAAGGCATTTAAATTAAATGCCAATGGAGCAGCAAAGGCCTCTGTAAAGTCCCTTACCTTGGCTCAGTTGGCTTCTGGCGACGGGTCGCCATGCCAACATGACGTTACATGATATCAGAACACCGGAGCCAAGGTACACTGGCGACACACTTTATTCGAGCTCGGCTAGTCCCACGAATTCGGGTATACCCGGGTGTATTGAGGTTTGTGACTGTTTTCTGCCCGAGTGCATTGAGGTATTTTCCAAGCATGGATTGAAGCATTTTATTCCCGCTGGCTGCAATACTGCACAGTATATATATATATACTGCATTACAATTCATGAATTTATGCCATCTGGTAGACACGCGAAGCATTTCAGCCTATTAATTCCTAATCATTATCATTTAACAGATCAGCCGCCCGTCAGCCAGGCATGAACCCAGGCTGGGAAGGCAAACGCAACGGGGCTTGTCAGAGGTGAGGAGCGGCGCATTCCAGGTATCTGCCAGGTACATACTGGGTATTTGCTCGAATAAAGTGTGTCGGTGCAGTAAGGAGGGAGGGCGTGAGCTGGGGGGGGGGGGGGAGCTGGCAGGGGGGCACAGGGGAGAAAGATTGCGCACCCCTGCTTTAGAGAATTAGTTGAGCTGTGGTGTACAGTTTCTCTCCACAGTACTCCAGAGGCAGCAGGTTGACAGACCCAGCTTTTCACAGTCACATCAAGGTCAATAATTTTTACAGTTTATCGTTTAGGGAACTGGTATGTAGAGAGATGGACGGATTGGGTGAAAATTTGTCTACAACAGCTGTTGAGGTGGCTTAAGAAAGTAGTGGTACATTGCAAGAGTAAAAATTCAAAATGTATTTAACAACGTGGGAAACCATGTTCTATAAACTGTTATCAAATTATGCTTAGAAAGTAGAAAGGTGGAGAGGCTGCCCAAAATAAATCAATTTTTTCATGAACAGAAAATTAACTATGCATTCTTCAGTAAAAGTAAATTAGTGGTACTCCGAGGTTGTAAATAAAGAAGAAGTAGTGATAGACCATACACCCTAATACCACCACACTTCGACCAGTGTTCAACTAAGAAGCTGGTGCTGTTGGGCATTTTTTCAATTGTTGGGGACAGGGGAACGAAGGGTCATTGGCTTAGCGAATAAGGAGGTTGTTTGTGCCACATCGTGACAGATACACCACTGGATATTTTAGTAAGGGAACGTGTTTCAAAATGCCTATTGTTGAAATACAGAATGTGCACCTTCCCCGTATGTGCTCCCTCTCCCCGTATGTGCACCTTCCCCGTATGTGCTCCCTCTCCCCGTATGTGCACCTTCCCCGTATGTGCTCCCTCTCCCCGTATGTGCACCTTCCCCGTATGTGCTCCCTCTCCCCGTATGTGCACCTTCCCCGTATGTGCACCTTCCCCGTATGTGCTCCCTCTCCCCGTATGTGCACCTTCCCTGTATGTGCTCCCTCTCCCCGTATGTGCTCCCTCTCCCCGTATGTGCACCTTCCCCGTATGTGCTCCCTCTCCCCGTATGTGCTCCCTCTCCCCGTATGTGCACCTTCCCCGTATGTGCTCCCTCTCCCCGTATGTGCTCTCTCTCCCCGTATGTGCACCTTCCTTGGCCAGTTAATTGGGGGGAAAGTATATCTCAAAGCGACATTCCCCTCATTCATTGTCTTGCCAGCATGACGGTAGACATTTTTTTTTTCTTTACCAATGTTCCTGGGAAATCACTGCTTTATTTATCGGTTGAACTAAGGATTACTGGTGATTAAACCTGAACTTCCCTCCACCCCCTAAAAGTCTATATGACAGTAAACTCTGGATATAACAGCACCCTCAGGGAATTGTGAGTGCCGTTATATCAAATATTTTGTTATATAGAGAGTTCGTTTTATAAGAGGTATAAATAAAAAAAATGGACGTCAGTACTGCCAGTTTAATAACAAAATATTGAAAAATAAAGAACAACTTGCATATGGAACATAAATAAAACATAATTAATATAAAACTGCACTTTATAAAATATATTCACAACACTGTACCAAATAATTCCTGCTTACACCTTTTTCAAATGCATTACCATGTAGTTCTTAATTTCTCTCCAGTCTTTTCTTTGTCAATCTTTGGAGCCATTGTTGAGGGGTGCACAAGCTATTGTATGCTACAAAACGTGTTTTACCACCAGAGCTGTGACATTTTGACTCATGATTGGCCATTTCAAAGTGTGCCGTTATAATATATATATATATATATATATATATATATATATATATATATATATAAATATATTAGAAAAAAGGGGAGAGAGAGCGCACACCCATAGCGTAAAATAGTAAATTTAATGAGGGGAGGGGGAGGAAGGGGTTAAGAAATGCGCTTACAAAAATGCAATAAAATCAAGCATTGTGTGATATAATCACCACCATCCGGTTTGTTTCTGCAGTATCTTGGGGCAATCCCGGTCTAGCAGTAGCAGGATCAATATCCCAACAAGTGTCCAGGGCAGGTAGTCTTCAATGTAGCCGTGTTAGAGTCCTGGAAAGATGGCACCTTGTACTTCAAGCCTCTGCAGCAGTCGCGCGGATCAGTCTGTTCCAGCGCGCGGTGATGACGTCAGTGTCAATGCGTCTGACGTGATGACGCTCCCTGACGCGTTTCGTCACTCACGGGTAACTTTTTCAAAGGGAAGTGTGGAGAAGGGGAAGGTCCGGTATTTAAATACACCACCCAATTGTCTAAATCACTTGGAACGTCCCCTTCTCAGCTGAAAACGTGCTTGGTGCTAATGAATGTGGTTAACAATGCTCGCAATACATATTTAAACTTTAGAGTTGGAGGAGTATAGGAGGTGAAGGATAAAGGTGTAATACAGCAAATAAATAAATAAAACCGCAACTGGTGAATATAAGGGGAGTATACCTATCAATAACATAACAATGAATAAACAAATAATTAATTAATGAGATGGCCAAAAAACCATAGTAAAGGATTTACATACACAAAAATGTATATAATATAATACAAACTGTGCATATATAAAGTTCACTGACAGTCAATTGACCAATAAGATATGTGGATCAAAGGAGGAACCTCCCTTTACATTCGTTTATAATAAACAATTTTTCCAGTGTAATTCAACAGAGCCATGTCATGTTGTGGAACATACATGTACAAATTCAACAATTAGAACAATTAAAAACACGGTATTTTTACCAGGTCTCTAACACGGCTACATTGAAGACTACCTGCCCTGAACACTTGTTGGGATATCGATCCTGCTACTGCTAGACCGGGATTGCCCCAAGATACTGCAGAAACAAACCGGATGGTGGTGATTATATCACACAATGCTTGATTTTATTGCATTTTTGTAAGCGCATTTCTTAACCCCTTCCTCCCCCTCCCCTCATTAAATTTAGTATTTTACGCTATGGGTGTGCTCTCTCTCTCCCCTTTTTTCTATTAGATTCCCTGTGGACGTGGTTTGTCCATTTGAGAGCAGCAGGAGACCCTTCATACCAGAACCCACATCAATATTGGACATTCTGAGGACTGGTTTTTACACTCTTTTTTTCTCTTTTTTAAATTTGTATATTTGCAATATCTCTGCCCTTATCTTTATGGTTACAGGTTTTATTATTATTTGTGCTAGAATTATTTAGTACTCCACTATTATTAGTGTATACAGTGTAGATCCTTATTATTAATCACAGCCGGTTTACTATATATTATATATATTATATTACATTTACCTATTTAACCATTAGCAGAGGCGCTGCTTTTTTCCTCTGTTTGATATATAAATATATATATATATATACATATACAGGCATACCCCGGTTTAAGGACACTCACTTTAAGTACACTCGTGAGTAAGGACATATCGCCCAATAGGCAAATGGCAAATGGCAGCTCACGCATGCGCCTGTCAGCACGTCCTGAACAGCAATACCGGCTCCCTACCTGTACCGAAGCTGTGAGCAAGTGCGTTATAACAAATGCGTTATTTACATCAGTTATGCACGTATATGACGATTGCAGTACAGTACATGAATCGATAAGTGGAAAATGGAATGCTTCACTTTAAGTACATTTCCGCTTTACATACATGCTCCGGTCCCATTGCATACATTAATGCGGGGTATGCCTGTATATACATATATACACACACACACACACACACACACACACACACACACTGCTAGAAATTAAGTAAATTAGGTTTTTTAACTTAAAAAAAACATTTTATATATAAAATGTTTTTTTAGTAAAAAATAAAAAACCAGATGATTTTCTTAATCTCTAGGTTTTCAGGTAACAATGTAGACTGCAATGGGCTCTGGGGAGAACTTAAAACGCTTTTATCTCCTGAACAAAGCTTTCGATGTAAAAAATAAAAAACAGATCATTTAACCCTTTTGAGTGCCCCAGGACGTAGTCACTACGTCATTTGGTCTGGCACTCCAGGGGTCCGGCACTCCAGGGGTCCGGCACTCCAGGGGGTCCAATGACGTAGTGGCTACATCATGCTCAAGGAGCCCTTTGCTTTCAGGTTAGATCGTGTCCTGCGTTCCTATGTAGCGTAGGATACGATATGCAGTGAAATGGGTGGAGGAGGAGGGCGACTCCTCTTCCATTTCTGGGTTAGGTGTCGCCGCGGTCACGTGACCGAGCTGTGCCGAAGGGGCCGTGAAAATGTAATAAATACCCCCCAAAATAATGCAATCCTGCTGCAGCAGACACCTGGCTCAGATTAGAACAATAGCACAAACAAATGAATAGATCATTTGAATGTTACTTTAGAAAACAATTTTAATCTTTTCATTGATTTTATAGATTATAGCAAAAAAAGACAAAATTCTGCATGGAGGAAAAAAGTGTCGCTGAGTCACATGCACACTCTGAAGAATACATTTATTTGCAGCAAAAAAAAAAAAATCACAACATTTTTGCTGCATAGAACTATATACTTCATAATGTCTGTGTAACTCGCCTACACTTTTATCCTGCGTGCAGAAGATAGATTTTTTGCTATAATCCTGGATATGTGTTATGGGTTCCACTGGATTCCTCCATCTCAACTGGCAGCAAATATATACCAGAATTCACGAGCGTGCTTTCTCCCCTTTTATTTTTCTGAACATTGTCAGATATTCAAATATAAAACACTTTTTTTTTTTTTTAGAATTCTGTCATAATATTTATGTTTCAATCAAGAGTCAAATTGTATGATTTCAAAGCAGAAATCCCTTCTCCCTTCTCTTAAAACCCACTAGAAAAATAGCTTCTTTAAACTATCGAACATTAAAAGCTTTTAGAGCACACCCCGGAAACACAATAACAATTCTGTGCTTAAAAACGCAGCCTTGAATGAGATCTATATTCTGTTTTATTACCGGCTGTCGATAAAAATGAGCAGACTGTGGCAGGATGCAGCTGCTGGTTTTTCTATTCAGAAGCCGTGCTAGAGAGCAGCTGGGAGAAGTACAGTATGGGTGTGCAGCACAGACTGTTAGATCTAACTTTATCATACTCCCAGGCCTGCCTCTCGAGTCAGATAGCAATCAGAAGATGCAAATACAGGGCACCAACTTAGCGCCTGGATTCACGGAGCTCCGAGAAAGTTTATCAGAGCTCCATTGGCGTTGATGGAGTTTGACTTGAACGGCAGTTAACGTCAATCGAGCTCTGATAACCCTGTTGCACCAAAAAGGGTAATGGGCGTAATAGCCCAAGTACTGTACATGGAGCTTTAAGTTTAACCCTTTGAGTGCCCAAGGACAGGGTTATGCAAACTGGGGGGGGGCTCAATTTTGTTTACGGGGGCGCCGCGCATACAGAGGCCCACACACTTCCTCACAAAATACAAATTGATTGCTGAGGGAGAGCATGGGGCATCTGTGAGGCTGCGGCCCCGCTGGCGCTGACTGCGGTGAGAGCGGTGACGTCACCAGCTATCCAAGCACGAGCGCCGGGCGTCCTGTCTATTTTGAAAGCGCGCACGTGGGGGCACTGGGGTCTTGTTGAGCGCGCTTCAAACCCTCATTTTTGGCTCCCCAAGCGCCAAGCTTGGGAGTGCGTGCGTGCCCACGTACACACCACGTGAGCGGGGACGGGACAAATGTAAATTGCAGAAACTAAACTCGGCAAGCGCCGTGCGCTCAGCATGCTCAGCGCTACCGTGGACGCAGCCTAAGTGTCTCTTACCTGCTCTCTGGCTTTCCCCACCCCCAAACACATACAAGCCCCCTCCATCCCGCAAATACATACAAGCCTCTCCGCTTCCCAAACACATGCAACCCTCCCCCCCATACACACTTGTGAATTGTGTGGCCAAATGTAGCAAGACTTATGGTTTGTGTTGCCGCAGCCACTCACTGTCCCGCGATGATCGCTGCCTGGATGGATTAACGTTGCAGGAGGGGATCCGATCCAGACAGCATGGACCCCCCACAGCACGACCGCGACAGACACTGTCCCCATCGCCGTGGCGCTAAGACTTTCTACATCTGTATAATTTAGGGGGAAAAGGTCAATCCCCTCAGAAAAGTAGAGTGCCACATACTGTACATTTACAGTTTGCCAAAATACTGTTTATTGTGGGATCCTCGGAGAACACATCGTTTCAGCTCCACGCAGGACCTTACATCAGGTCACCTGATTTCACAGATATTGGCACGTTTTGTTCTCCGATATTCTCACAATAAACAGCATTTTCTGAAACTGCAAATGTAAGTGGAGCTCTGCTTTTCTAAGTGGGATTTACCTTTTTTCCCTAAATACTCTATAAATGCACCACTGTGAAGAAGAAGAAAAACCAACTGTACCAATGTTAGAAAACAGGGAATGCATTGAAATTCTTAAGCAGCAGTCATCTGGGTTGAGTTTTTCCAGCAGTTTTTAGAAAATAATGATGTCTTAAAGTCGCAATCCATTAAATAAGCTGCATGTGTGATTTTTTTAAAATAAATCAGTCCTGTAGTATTATTATTTTTTAATTCAACTCTTAATGCCATTTTTAATGAGTTTTAATATAATGAGCATCGTTTCATTTCTATAGCAGGTTCTAGCACACTTCCCCAGCAGTGCAAGATCTTTGCAACGCTTTCCTGCTTGTGATCATTTGCTACCAAAGTTCCCAGCAGTTTGAGCTGCAAACTGTAACAATAGGCAATGCTAGAAGGATACATTGTAGCTGCCAAGTTACACTGGCTGAAGGAGTGATTGAAACTCAAAGGCAGCCATTTAGTGAACCCTGGGAAGCAGGATCTTTGCCGATTGATTACGGGAGAACAAATTGATCGGCAGGTTAGGCCATTTGTTTTCAATAAAAGGTCATCAAAGGCGACATATTAAAAACAAAAACAAAAAAAGGAGGTTTACTTTGTTTTGTTGTTAAAGTGCCGCTTGGGTTGCCTCTTTAAATAAAACCTTACAAAATGTTTTAAAATCAATGAGTTTCCTGAAACAAACAATGACTGAATGCGGGTCTTGCTGTTGAGGCTATATATTGGAAAATGTGATGGGTATGCTGGTTTTAACTATTCCAACATGATAGCTTCAGCTGTGTGCCCAGGGAACTAGAAGTACTGAAAAGATAGCCAGCTTGGAATTAGTTGCCATTTATTGCGTGTTCGTTCAGATTAAAAATAAACACAAATCTCAGACATCTCCAGACACTGCTACAGAATTACTCTCCTGTAACAAACACTTAGATTTTTCTACACAGCCACTTTTTTTTGTATCTGTACTTAGATATTAAATGCATTTACTTTGAAAGACGGCTGAAAATAGTGCTGACTTGCACGGTACAGTATGAAAGTCTAAATGAACGAGGGTGATCTGACGAAAGGGACGCTGCCCTGAAACTTTGTTTGCTCCTTTTGCCCACCGAGTTTCATGAAATAGCCTAGATTTTTGCAGCCAACATTGTGTTGTTTTGTTAGTGTGCCGCACACATTCTCCCGTTCCTATGTGCACACGAGTGGTTTAGCCAGACCCGCTCTGTATGCCTGAGCACATTGCTTTGTATCTGGAATTGTTTCCTCAGTTTAACTTTGTGTGTGCAGTTCTCTGTCTCGGTTTATAATGTCCAAATGAATGCCACATTGTAGAACCATTATTTAACCCAGAGTGCCACAGCAGCTCGCGATCATATGACTGCTCCTCAGGCGTGATCATGCGATTGCCGCATCATTGATGACGGAAGAGAGGAGGAGTTCTCTTCTGCTCCTCAGCCATAGAGATCTAGCAAATAGCATATATGATGGACTGTAGCTACGGACTCATACCAACCCTGGGGGTGCCAACCCCCATCACATGGCAGCTACATCATGGAGCACCCAAAGGGTTAAAGTGCGATGATGCCGATAAGGCAGTACCTCTCCCATTGACTTGAATAAATGTTTCCATGTGTTATTGCCCGCTCTGCATTACAGTACCGTCTTCCTTATGTGGCCATAGCAGCTGTAAGAAACATGGTTTATTAGGTTACATTGCAACAAAAGGAAAAACAAATGGAGCCCCCGCATTATAATATACAGACGTAGTAGGACTTCCTGTTCCCGGCGTCGCAAACAAACAAGCAAACGTCAGCGGCGCCCGGGACAATGTCTGCCGCGATGGAGCTGCAGGAGTCCCATGCTTTAACCAGCGTTAATCGGTTCGACGACCGGCGCAGTCGCGGGAAACTAAACGTCGCTACATCTCTAGGCTTCTTCCCCCAACTTCTCTTCTTGTCCGGTATAACCACTCAATACCCAAGACTATGGGCAACTCCAGTCCTCAAGGGCCACCAACAGGGCACGTTTTCAGGATATCCCTGCTTCAGCACGGGTGGCTCAATCAGTGGTTCAGTCTTAGACCGAGCCACCTGGGCTGAAGCAGGGATATCCTGAAAACCTGACCTGAGTGGCCCTTGAGGACTGGAGTTGCCCACCCCTGCAATATAGCCTTCAAAGTACCCTGATCTCATTCCTTTCAGTGAAAAGCTGCCTCAAAAAACCTCAGGATGTTTGTATCTTGGCCCCCGAGCTTGTCCGGCTCCTAAATAAATCACGATGTTCTCAGTCTCTAGCTTCTGAGGTTACCATGTTAAACTTTAGAGAGCTGTATGTTAACGTTTCGGAGACTTAATGTATGTATGTATGTCTTTATTTATATAGCGCCAAAAGTGTACTCGGCGCTTCACAAAGAATACAGTACGGGGAATTACAATAATACAATAAGTGCAGCAAAATCAGACAATAGGAAAGGAAATCCCTGCCCGAAGAGCTTACAATCTAAGTTAATATGGCATATCTCCGGGACAAAGCATCAGATTTGAAAAATAAAAACAGCTTTGGAAAGGGCATGAAGAGATCTTTTAAATGTAAAATGCAAATAAAAATGGTGATCAGCGAGGACTTCTGATTTAAACAAACTATGCTTTATCACTCCGTTCCCAACACTTTAGCCTATCATAGGAATCACACAACCATTCCATGCATGGGAACACAGACCCCACCATAAATACAGTAACGTCAGCGTATTCCTTTGGATTTGCCATGATGTAGTTAGAAACAGGATTTATTTACATGAAAATGTCTACATAAAACTATTACACGTCTAAATAATGCCACAAATACATTAATGGTAATGAAGCAAGAAAAAGCCTGAATACGTGGAACTGCACCTTCAAAATGTGGCCATTTGGTTTAAATCTAAGAGCTTATTTATCAGAAACAAGAATTCCAAAGTGAAATAAGAAAAGCTTTGCAAATCAAGACGTACAAACCATTAGTCATCCCGAGCAAAGGGCCGGGGCTATTTTTAAACACTGACATTGTGCTAGCAGGAAGAAACTTTCCAGTTTATATTACGAGGCCGGAGGGGAGTTGGCCCTGTCCGTGCTCTTTAACAATCGTCAGATAGACGTGAAATCGTATTCCCATATTCTTAGGCCTTTGGTAATGCTGCGTGGCAGATCTACAGACCGATGTAGCCAACTCTATTGCACCTGTTATCGTCGCTGAGGCACTAAATCACGGGTGGGCAACAGGTCACCTTTTCAGGATATCGCTGCTTCAGCACAGGTGGCTCAGTTGGTGGCCCTTGAGGACTGGCGTTGCCCACCCTGGCACTAAACGGGGCCCTGGAGCGTATCACGCAACTTTGCAACCTGCAGCTCCATTGAATTGCAAAATCGCACAATAATGCGTTACAACTCGTGCCAGTGGTAACCTGTTAGCGCGCGATAACGGTCGCAATTAGGGTTGCCAGGTGGCTTCTCCAAAAATACTGCACTCAATGGGGAAAGGTGCGTCAGGTCACTATGTCCAGGCAGGAAAATACCGGACACATACATGTCCAGTATTACAGTACCTCTCATTTTTTACTGGACAGAGTATCCAAATACAGGACAGTCCTGTTCAATACCGGACACTTGGCAACCATAGTTGCAATAACATTGCTAAAATGCAATAAAAAAGAGAGACTCCTGCTCAGCTTAATAGATAGGTAATAATTAAAAATCAAGGTGCCAGCAGGAAGGTTCAATAATAATAAAGGCACTTTGTTGTGTTGGTAATATACTAAAAAACTGTGCACATTTATTTTAGTATATTACCAATAAAACAAAGTTTTAATTTGTCCATCATTCGCATCTCGAGTGCTACTTGCAGAGCTTGCCCTCTTGTGCCTTTATTTTTGCAGCAACATTGGCTACATCTGTACTCGGAAGTGGATGTTTTTTGGCCACAAAACCCACATTGATGTCAGCACAAAGTGAGTATCCAGAATGCTACGCTGAGAAACCGGAGTGTCTTGGTTTTCTGCATTGGTCTGTTTATGACCTCAAAGTGAGGCCTTTATCAAACTGCTGGCTGCACAACAGCACAAGATAATTCCACTGCTGTCCTTCTCCTTCATAAGGCCATGCGTATAGTGCCCGTGATGCACAATTTCCAATTTATTTATGTCCTGGAGATATGGGTCTCCAGAAATGAATAGAGTCCTCATCTATAAAGTGGCACTAATACCCTCAATCTTCTGCCAACACCTCTCTCTCCTTATACAGCCTAACATCCTACTGGCTTTCCCCATTGATTGCCTACTTTTAAGGCAGCTGAAATAATGATTCCCAAGTCGCTATCCTCTGTGGAGCCATTCTAGTCATCCGTCTATGGATTTTTGTGGCCCAAGTGCATTATTTTGCACTTGTTGGCATTACAATTTTGTTTACCCCCCCTGGAGTGTAAACCCTGTTACGGATCTATGTGTCAACTGCAAATAGGCACACTTTCCCCTCCGGACCATTTGTAATGTCACTCAAAGATAATAACAAGCATCGGTCCCAGAACAGATCCCAGAGGTCCTCCACTGGTCACCTCCTCTAAATGTTCTACATTTACCACAACTCCCCGTGGCCTATCCTTTAACCTGGTAAAATATTTTATAAATAAATAACCAGTGTTTTACCTATTTAAATCACAGCCCAGCATTGCAACTCTTCTTCTATGTGGCATGCCAAAAGCCTTACAAAACATCTAAGTAAGGCTGGGGCCATAGAGGGGTGAGCAGTTCGGAGCCGCGCTGACGCTGAGGCTCGCCTGCTGAAATCTGCGCGATTTCATGCCCATGCAGGCGAGCCAGCGGGCATGATCAGGAGGCGGGGGGAGACTGAGGGAGGCGGGGCAGTGACGTTGCTGGGCCAATCGCCCGCGACGCACCGACATCATCCGCGCTGATTGGATGTTTTCAGCCGACAGCGCTCTGAAAAACAGTTTGGCTGTCGGCTGAAAAATCCAGTGCCTCAGCACACCTGCGGACGCTCACGTGAGCCCCCTCTCAAGGCATCCTTATTGAGGATGCAGGGGCTCAGCGCAGAGCGTCCGTACGGCTCAGCGCTGCTTGTCCTTCTATGGACTCAGCCTTAGCTACATCAAGTGCTCCAGCTTGAGTAATAGATCAAGGTGGAGGCGTTGATGTAGCCTACATACCTTCATGTTAGCAAACCCAGTAAAAAAAATAAATCAATGACATTTGTTTGATATGCCTATCTCATGCTATATGGGATCTTGTAAGTGTAAAACCCACACCGCTTATTAAACACAAGATCCATCTATTGGACACTGCTATTGTAATATTTCCTTACATAGTGTAAAGCTCATTAATAGGAAATCAATCCCCAATATGCCCCCGGGTGACACACAGAGTATTATCTAGATATCTATAATTATTCTATCTAGAATGCTCTATTGCGGTGATTCAGAACCGGTGGGGCGCGCCTCCCCAGGGGGGCGTATCAGGATTTCAGGGGAGGCGTTTGTACTTTAAACAAAAAAAAAAACATTCAATATTATAATATAAAAATAATAAAGGGATAAACACACCATAAATATGCAAAATATATATATATATTTTATTGGCCCAACGTTCAGCTTTCTTGTGGAGCCTTTATCAAATAAAATCTTTTTATTTAGAAAACGGAAAAACAAAAATACCTATTGCTTTATTAACTATAGAAAGTTATCAGCTTACTGCATCATCCAACGACATACAGTTGTGCCGCCATTATCTACCTTTCTCTCCGAGTTACGCTGTAGAGTTTGCCGTGCGTGGATATACGCACGTGGGTATATCGCTATTGCATTTATTCTGTTTTAAGGCGAGTTAATAGAGAGGAGCGGCTCAGTGAGTAAAGACACTGACTGGCACTGAGTTTGAAGCAGGGGAACCTCATGCAATTCCTAGTATCAGCTACATGTGACCGTGGGCAAGTTATTTTATCTCCCTGTGTCTCAGGTACCAAAAACATACATTGTAAGCTCTACGGGGCAAGTACTGTGTTTGCCAAAATGGCTCTGTAAAGCGCTACGTAAAACTATCAGTGCTATATAAGAACAAACTATTATTAGTTAATGTTTTATTTCAAAATAAACATTAGTATTTGAGTACAATACTGTAATACATCATACAATTCAGTGTAGTATTTGGAGTGCGTACAGAAGAATGTCTGGAATTAAATTTGAACATGTGAACTTCTCAACACATTGAAGTGGGTTTTTTTTTTTTTCATTTTACTCGTTTATTATCACAGATTATAAATATGCTCATGCCAAGCAAGCTCCCATTGATAACAATTGAAGCAAATAATGTATGTTTAATGTTAAAAATAAAAATAAAAATAAATATAAATATATTTTTTTCTAAACATACCACAGCTTCGATTTGTTTTTAGTCGCGATATTTCCAATAACATTATTTGGGGAGGCAGGTTTGATGGGGACATGAAACACTGCTCTATTGGGATTCACGTTTAAATGGTCTCCCTCCACTTCCGTTGTTAAAGCAGAGATATTCCACGAGCCTTTCTAAAACGAGGCAGGGAGAGTTTTGCCTAAACCATTCTGTGCCTGACTTTGAGAAATGATAAAACCTGTTCAATATTAGGGTCTAAAGTTTAACAGGTTTACAGTTTCTCAAACTCAGACATACTGTAGAACAGTAACTTTTTAAGACACCCTGACCATGGCTTTTGATGGATAGCTAGACCCAATTGATTGAATTTTCATATCTGCAGTTCAAGCTTTGAGCGCCAGACTGGAGCAGGCGCACGCGAAGACATATGGGTGCACTCAACATTCGAATGTGCAAAGATCAAGCAAGTTCCAGCCTCAAGAGTGAAGGAATTGTAAATGTTATCTGTAGCCGAAAGGAAAAAGCTTTGCCGGCCCTGAGAGGATACACAGCAGTAACAGGACATGTAACCTCAGCAAGACAGTAGCCATTTGTGTGTAACTCTCCTGAGGTTACAGCTGAATATGTTATATTATGTGATGATTAAAACAGAAGAGAATACTGTTCTGCAAATACAGCCATATGCCAGAAACCAACATAGTGAACTGTACGTGAATATTGATGTGTACTCAGCCTGGCTGTGTGGTCAACTCTTATAATTGTGCAACAGCAGCATGTCTCAGAGAGAGAAGGAGAGTTAACAGGAAATCGAATGTACAATGCAAATTGTTTACATTTAATATAAAAAATGCGTTCTTCTTGGATGTGCGATTCTAACGCCCCTCTGAGATGTGTGCACAGGCAAAAAAAAAAGTACAGAACAGATGAGTGTTTCATTAAAACCTAAACATACAGGATGTTATCCTCCAAGTCTGGGGGAATTCTTGTATTTCTTAGAAAATGTTCAGCTCACATTAAAAGCTTCAGCTTGTGACTGTGATTCATCTCTGTTAGTCCAATATATTTAAAGAAGCAATCCATGCAGTACCATACATGTTTTTTTAATAAATTAGTTCTGTAGTATTAGATAATACTGCATTTTTTTATTTAACTTAATGCCATCGTTAATGAGGTTTAATATTTTGAGCATCGTTTGATTTCTATAGCAGGTTTATCCCAACTCCCCAGCAGTGCAAGATCTTTGTAACACTTTCCTGTTTGATCATATGTTGCCAATATTCCCAGCAGTTTGAGCTGCAAACTGTAGTAGATAATGAAACCATGGGGGTGGGGAGGGCGAAAGAGATACTCAGAGTGCAAGGGGGGGGGAGGGGGATACGCAGTGTGTGAGGGGGGATACGCAGAGTGCGAGAGGGGGATATGCAGAGTGTGAGAGGGGGATAAGCAGTGTGTGAGGGGGGATACGCAGAGTGCGAGGAGGGGAGACACGCAGAGAGCGAGGAGGGGAGATACACAGTGTGTGAGGGGGGATACGCAGAGTGCGAGGAGGGGAGACATGCAGAGTGCGAGGAGGTGAGACACGCAGAGTGCGAGGGGGGGGGACACAGAGTGCGAGGGGACACACATGCGGAGTGCGTGGGGACACACACGCAGAGTGCGAGGGGGGATACGCAAAGTTTTAATGAAGCCACAGACATTTTTGCAATATATATAGCAGCAGCGTTAATGCATCTTATTATGCTAACGCCGTATTAACGGTCTAAAACAATATATAACAAACTGTAATAGAAATTTTAACAGCAGAAGTACAGTATGAGGCAGATGGCAACACAATGTTAAGCCATCTTCTTTCTTTGGAAAGCTTGAGCTTCATTCATTTGAATCTGGCTTGAATCTTTCAGCAAAAGAGAAACAAGTTTACAAAATATTTATTGTTTGTGCGGCTTATGACAGGTGGACTAATAGAGCAATTCAGGATGAGCAATGCATTTCGGGATGGGAGTAGACTTTTGGCCTGCAGGTACATATGGGTTAGGACGGACTGAAATTAGCACCCCTTACACACGCCCCCCCCCATACTAGGGGAGATCATTAAAACCAAGGAGAGGGGAGGCGGAGGATCCTCCAGCAACGACGATGGGTGGAGGAGTGGATACTCATTTAAAGTAGTGTGACATTTTGGACCGGTTCAAAGCTGGTCATTATGAAAGAGGAGAAAATTCCCTTGACGCAAGTAGTTTCATTTCTCTCAACCCCTGGCACCCCCGAGTACAGGACCTACATAAATCTAAATGTTGAAAACTCCCTGGTTCAGAACACACCCCCCAAAAATGGGTCAATGTCAACAGAGGGGATTGTTGCTCGGAGTCCGGTTTATTAAAAGACTCACTGCTTTAATATGGTAGCAGCATTAAGAGTTAAGAGTAAAAGTGCGTTGTTGCATTTACATGTATGGTCTCACTAACAGCCCTTTGATGAATAATGCTCACATTATTCTGTGAAATATTTAAATTGGGGGAGATGATCATTAAGTTATGGATTCTGCATAGTGTATTACTAAACACTTTGCAGCCGTAAAATCTCAGGAAGTAGCACAGCTTAACAAATATGGCCCTTAATTCTTTAGGACGCGTTGTCAAGATGACTAAATAAAAACCTTACTCTTTGGAACATCCCTCAGAGTCTGCAATTTGTAATAGCTTCATCATGGTAACCATGGTCGTACAAAAAAAAAAAAGAAAGAAAATATTTAAAAAATCTGAGTACAGCTCAACCCCCTTACAACGCTGTGCTTGGGATCCAAAGAATCACATCGCGCTATAAGCCGATCGCGTTAGAAATAATGTACAATTGTATGCATTGTACAATAAGGTATTTAAAATACCAATAATCGTGTTGTAAAGTATTCATAAATACGAAAATTGGGAGCCGCGCTTGCAACGCGTTATAACCGGGTTGAGCTGTATTCCCCAGTTATCACAATCACAACAACGCTTTGAAATGTATCAAAGGCTGATCATACTGTAAGTACAACTGAAATTTCCATGTCAACAACTGCATGGACTAAATACATACTGTAAAAAAACACCAGAAGGACAATGCACCAAGATTAGATATATATATATATATATAATAAAAATACTTGCTGTACGTGCATATTATACCACTTTAATATTTGGAATTAAATCTGTACTATTTTACACTATGGGAGGTTGTGCGCTGTCTTTATTCTTCACATGGGATCTTTATGGTATTGAGCCATCGTTACGGACAAGCAGCAGACCCCATCACTTAAAAGGTTAAAAAGTAGTTTTCCTTTGGTGCACATATATGGCTTAACCACTGGTAAGTATTATATATAAGCACTGTCACATTCACATAAGTTAATTTTACAATTTGTGCGCAATTTTCTTTTTATTTCTTTGATCATAAGTAAAACTGAAATTTCCATATCATCAACTGCATGGACTAAATACATACTGTAGAAAAACACCAGACGGACAACGTACCATGGTTAGATATAAAAAAAAGTGCGTGTGCAACACAATTTCAGTGCTAAAAAGTAATACTGTACCGGCCTTTATAAAATCTGCGTCGTATGCAGGAAGACTTCATATGACTCATGATTTGTAGTTTTAAATTCATTTGGATGCAATGAGAATTGTGTATTTATTACAAATATGAGTACATATAAAATGAGTGTAATATTACTTACTGTATAAGAGCTATACTATGAAGATAATATATTTTGGTAACCTATACATTGAAACATCTGTGCTACGTAAATTAAAAATTGTTGCGTTGATACATAACTTTATTCCATGCTAACACTGGTGAAAGACTTTTTAGGCTTTACAGCAAATGGGAAAAAAATATCATTCTTGATGCTGCTAAGGCTACGCTTATAGTGCCGGCGACGCGACGGCGACGTCAGCCTGCGGTCGTTGGAAAAATCAAATAGAGATGACTTCCAGCGATCGCGACCAAGCCGTCGCTCCGTCACGTCGCGCTTACTAGAAGCGTACGCGACAGCGGCCATGCATTTGTTTTGACACAACGGCGCTGTCGCCGGCACTAGAAGCGCAGCCTAACGCAGATAGAGCGTTTTTAAGTTACAGGCGTACACAAAACATAATATAAGTGAGATTTTGCTCCAAGAAAGCCATTTGCGACACTTGGTACATACTGTAGGAATCTAGAACTTATTCTACCATGAGATTCTATGTAGATGCACCCATTGAGGGGTCTAAAATATGAAATATATAGGAAACAGCTGTTTTGTGTCAAAGGTTAAAGTGAGTTTACTACAGTAGACAAGGTAATGCACAAACTGTTGCATCTAATATGTGCATAAATGTATTTATGTATAATATGATTCCTATATTTCATTGCAAAAATGTTGGTACATTACACATAAACCCTTTGAGTGCCGGAGAGTGCCATGGCCCCACCAGCACAGTGTGGTTACGTGACCATTTGGTCCATGGGAATGCAGGATGTGAAGAAACAAGCCCCTTGAGCATGACTTAGTCTCTGCATCCTGCCCTCCTCCCCCTCCCGAGTGACAGTCCCCATGACGTACAGTAGTGACTACATCCTGGCAAACGCAAAGGGTTAATACTCTTTATGGAATTATAAAAACTGAAGGGAATAGTCGTCTTCATAAAATGACAGAGCTACGGTAAGCAAGGTAAACATTTCTGAGAGTGTTTCTCAAATAGTATGTTGTATTTTGTAACTGGGGTCATTTCACTTGGGTTTTGAACAAAGACAAACAGTTTTTGTCTATCGTATGTTGCTCAGTGTTACCAAGAAGGTCTGAAGATAGAGAGGCAGAATTCTTTTTTGCAGTAGTAGTTATACCCAGGGTTGGAAAAATCCCCTCAGAAAATTTGGGGGTGGAGCAGGAGATATGTGGAGCTGAAAGACCAAGGCAGAGCAGCCAATAACTGCTCTGCTGGCCGCAGCCATGCCCCATAATGCACCACATCGCGCTATGCAAGGGATTTTTGGGTCGCAGATTTCGAGGACGTTCTACACCAGCCAGGACCGCTACTGCGCCACCGGCAGCGATGAACAAGTGACCACCGGCAGTGGGCCAGTGCTGGTAGGTGACATTTTTACAGCACTAGTGATACAACTGTGACACTACAGAAGGTACCGAACCAATTTATGTATTTGCCATGTGCCTACAATCAATTGGATGTCAACACTCCAGGTAATATTCTCATTTGTATTTAAATCAATTCAACCCTTTTGTATGTCTCCTCCTGCTCTTCATTTCTTTTGCATATTTCATAGCTGCATCAATTAGGCTCCCAGCCCGGCTTTTTGCTCCGGTTATTATACTACATATTTTTTACCATTCTGTGCTCATTTGTCCCCCTCGAGCCTGTACAGTATTCGGTTTTCCTTGTTGCAACACTTATTGCTGTATGATACAATTCCCGTATTGGCAGACTTTTGTTACGATATTATAAATACTGTACTATTAACAGCGATAGAAACGACAGATGGCTATAGCTATATTCAAAATGTAGACAGGCAAGAATAAACATGTCCAGGACCATTCTTAAATTAACAGGCATGTTTTCTTTAACTAGCACCATATCGTATAGATCAATTCACAGTATATGGTATATTTAGAAAATAATTGTTATGATACAGTAGTACTCTGGAAACTACAATGTACACTACATATGATTTCTTGCATAGTTAAAAGCATATCTATTAGAGCTAGATAATGTCTTAGTTAGGGTATAGGTATGCAATAGTTGGTGAACAAATTCAGATTGAATTATATATTGAAGTATAATAGCAGTACTGTAGTTAAATAATTTATTCCGCTTGCAGTTCAGGCCCTAATTAAAGCAAAGCGGTATACAAATTGCAGTTCCGGTGGCTTCAGGTAGGTGATCACCCTCATAAGAGGGACGCAGAGAGGAGTAAGCTGGGTTTCCTTAAAAGGTCCGTTAATAATTTGGATGTAAATGTTCTAAATAATACAGCATGTCTTAGAGCAGGATAATTGCCTCAGTGTTGCAACAACAAATTCACCGTGGACAAATTTACCAGGCATGTATGTTCCAAAATACAATACAACATACCATCTCATGTATACAACAGTATTATTACTGGACCATAAGGTGTCTAGCAGCATTGGAAGATAGGTTAAGGAACTCCACTGCTAAGTAAATAAGGGCATACATGTCAGTGTAGTAGTATTTTTTTTACAAGTTCTCTCTCACAAACTTGGAGCAGACAGTAAAAATTCAGGAAACCCTCCCATGCATTACTGAAGCGGTTCTAAGGCCTCTCCTCTGGGCTCTGAGCCACACCAAGTTTCTAAGCCAACCGATATTCTAGATGCATGAAAAGTAATTTAATTCTGAGCACTCTGAGCACTGTTGATGGCTAAAACCCGGTGTTGCCAATGGTCCCCAATGAGAGGTTTGAGAACTACAGTACTACTATCATCTGATTTATATTGAGGGCTGGCTGAGTAGCTTAGTGGTAATGTCACCTTTAAAGAGGGTGACCCGGTTCGAATCCAATTAGCAACTCTCCTTGTGACCTTGGGCAAGACACTTTACCTTCCCTGAGCCTAAGGCATCCACAATTAGATTGTGAGCTCTACAGGACAGGCTCTAATTGTGCCATCACAATTCTATGTACAGTGCTGAGTACACTAAGCGCTATCGAAGAAACAAATAGGAACTGAAACAAGATGTAGTGATAAGGGTTGGTTCTTATCAGGATTGCCGATATCAACCACGAAATACACACGGACACATGTATTCAGTAAATTGTTGTTTATTATAATTAGCTTCGGTTATATGCAGCGTACAGCAGTCAGGATACCGCACGTGACAAACCAGGGGAAGCCAGTCACTCTGCGATGCCTAGTAGAGTTTTGATTATTTGCGATCACTTTTTCCCAGGCACAGCTTCAAGTCTCATTCTGTCCCTGGTGAAGTTCTGCTTTTCTGCTCTCGGGACAGGTCTATATATACTCTATATGCAGGAAACAGGGGGGAGCTCCACCTAGACAACTGAAACTAACAACCTATTTTTCAAGAAATATTGAGCAATATAGAAAACTGAATATAAGCTCCAGGAGAGCAGACAATGGTATACAGGGATAGTTAGCAATTATAGATAAAACGGAGCTTGTAACGGGTTGTGGAGAAGGTACAATGTGACCCTGATAAGATAATAGTATAATGGAGGATAGGAGGGGAAGTTGAAATAAATACGAGTATGATACTCATATGCAGGCTAGATATAGTCCTTACTTGGATGTTTATACTCGATTCCTTACCCTGTGTCTCCGGCATGCCCGGTGTGGAGTAACCACTACTCACGATGATTCACCGTTCTGCTCCTCCAGCTTCCGAAACGCTGGTGTGGATCAGCTGTAATTAAATCCTTTGTGTACCGCGGATGCGTCTCCAATCAAAATTGATATAGAAGTGATGGGTAGATCGATGAGACTTCCGCTCCATGCATACTCCTTGAGAAAGCGCCATAAAGGGGCATGAAACGCGTGGGAGGAGAATTTTTGTGTTTTGTTCATGTCTTTTTTTTATGTAGTTTAATAAAACGTTTTTTAGTATTCTATTGCTGGTGAGTTTTCACATTTTTGCATGTAGCGGCAGAGTCTCATCGAACTACCCATCACTTGTATTTCTCAAGAAATGCCTCAAAGCTATTTCTGAAAAATGAAAAACTGACTAAATATACGTAAGCACGAACCATCAGAAACAGAACAGACTCCATTTTCCTCACACTAGATTAATGCAATTCTTGTGCAATGGGTCTGCGACTCTGCTTCAAACAAACCCTATGTAGGCCTATGCCTATAATTCTTCAGTAGGCTCCATCTGGGTCCCTTAGTCAGCTATTGAACATTTATAAAGAGAAGTCATATTACTACATTCATTAAATAGACTGTATTTCCCCTTTTAACACAAGGCGTTGCACTAATGCCAATGCAAAGATCTACCCTTCCCTCCGTCACTCTACTGCTAAAATCTAATGCATGCCCTTATCCTCTCCCGCCTGGATTATTGTAACATACTGCTTACAGACCTCCCTGCTTCAGAACTTTGTCCTTTGCAATCTATACAAAATTCTTCTGATAGAAAATTTTCACTTCCCCCAAAACAGTCTGTGCTCATGTGCTCCTTAAATCCCTCTCCTGGCTTCCCATCAAGTTTCAGATCACCCACAAAGTTCTCCTCCTTACCTTCAAGGATCTCCACTCATTTGCTGCTTCATACATATCAGCTCTGATCTCTCGTTATGTAGCTGCTCATCTCCTGTGCTCTACACATAACTGTCTCCTCTATTGTTCTCTCTCTTGCCGTAAACGATTTTCCCTAACTGCCCTTCACGTATGGAACTCCACTGAGTATACAACAAGCACCTTCTCTCCCCGCCTTTCAGTTAAACCTCATCTCTTACATGCAGTATTTCAATAGCCTTGACTCATGGCTACAGTCCCACAACCACAGTTGCTCCTACCGACCATTGTGGCCAAGCATTGCCATCTACTGCACTTATTTTAGGTAAATTGCAAGGCACAATTCAGCCCCCTGTAAAAAAAATTTAAAAAAGGGAGGGGACGAGCAGCCCTCCTCCAGCACCATTGTGACATCATGACAGCCCGGCGTCGTGTGACATTACGTTGCCATGGCAATGTGATGCTACAGGAGGCGGCCCACTCTGGAAAAGGTGAGGGAAAACACACACATATCTCTGCCGGTCCGGGGCCCCGCACTCCATTCTATCAGCACCGGAATCCAACTTCTGATCGGAAGGAGAGTTGGATGGGGACGCACACCCTCCTCCAGCTCCCCCCTCCGGTTGGCTGAAAGTTGGATCCCGGCGCCGACAGGAGGTAGAGGAGAGAGCGCGGGGCACTGAAGGCGCAGGGCCAAAGGCGGCCAGCTGGCCCTGCGGCTGCAGTCTCTATTAGTCTCCAGTCTCTATTAGTCTCCGAACATTCTACTTAGACTGTAAACTTCCAGGGCAGGGATAAAAATCAGCAACGAGAAGATGGTTTCACAATGTATTGAACAGGTGTTATAAGAGTGCAGTATCATCATTTCCACTATCAGCACCATCCACAACATCTTGCCATGTTATAGGATATAAACAGGGTATCATTACTGGCCTTTGTGAGAGGTCAGGGTGATTTCCAGAGGGAGCAGAAATACCGGTACATACAAAAATGTAAATACAGTATCTCGGTAACCCACTCACTGAAATATCAACAACATTATTAAAAGCAGCAGTCCTGACAAAACCTGACAAAACCTTAATTGATTTGTTAATAGGATTTGAACCGTGGGGACCACTCTATTTTCAGCCATGGGGAACCCCAGTTTCTGAGATGCAGTATTAGGTGCAGTTGCAGCTCTTCTTTTTGACGCAACGTCATCCATTGCTTCTCCATATTGGCCCATGGCTTTGTGGTCTATTTGTTTCTGTGGGCTGAAAGGAGAACACTGCACTTAAAACTATAAACATCTCTTAACTGGGGGCTCCCCAGAGCTGAAAATATAGTGGTGCAAACAGGTCACTGTGAACACTACATTAAAACCAACCTACAGTATATTCTGCTATCAGCAAAATAGAACTGAATTCACCTGTGTGTACATGCACTATTGATTCCTAAAACTTGGTGTGGCCACCAGTTCCCCATGATAAGTGGTCACTGTATTGTTGTAAAAGTCTGCAACATACAGTATTCTTCCAGAAAATAATTTAGGTTATTCAAACAGCATAGAGATTAACCTTTACAGTGCCTTTATGTTGCATCAGATATGTCTAATGCACTTTCTTGTTTTCCGGCTCTCCGCTTCAAACAGCCAACAAGATCAAAAAGTGTTGCTCCCTCCACTTCGATTTCCAGCATCCAAGCGCTAGACATGTCATGTGATCGCAAGTGTTCATATGACCCAGAAGTGCTGGAGGTCCGGTGTCAGAACACTCGAATTGTCTTGTACTGTATGTGATATTTTGTGCCACAGCACCATTTCTCTTCTGGTTTTTCATGACTTTATGGCTAATAAAAGGCACAGCAAACACCTTTCCTGAAGTAATTGGGTTTATATCATTTCACCCATTAACCCTTGCCAATCATGTACGTTGCAGTTTTAATCTTGGTGTGCTGGGCCCATAACACACAGAGGATGCTGGATCGCAACGTCTTCAATATCAATCTGAAACAGATGTTTTAAAACCGATGTGTTTGGGTGGCAAGTCTTCATGTATTGATAGCGCTGTGAAAGAGCACATCTGTTCAGAATTCCTTTAGGGCCTGCTGTCCATCAGTAGCCTTTGTATCCTATTGCAGCGCTAGAAGATCACACTGCAGATCAGATAGGCATTGCAACCAACACAATTTTAAATCAAAACATACCTATGGATGGTTTTGTTATTTTGTATTGCCATTCGCAAGGTTAGACTGCAGAAAACCCAGACAGGGGAGACAGACGGTGCAAATATTTTGTATCCACTAATTTGTACCCATTTTCTGCCAGCAGGCCAGCAACATGTAGCAGAATAACAGAACATGCAGGGCAAACATTTGCTAGCAGAAGGTGCCTTCTTCCATTCATAGCTGCTGACAACATATGCCAGCACATGATGCTGTGTAATCCCATTGCAAATCCACTAATATACATTGATATACATAAAAGCACAATGATGCACACACGTTTACAGACACTGACACAAAGTCTAAACATAGACACACTGATATATACAATAATATAAATATATAGATTTGCACATGTACAAAGATACACACATGTGTATTGTTGTGCTGGAACCGTAAACATGTGTTTCTTTGCCAATGGGGATGCTATGCTGCAGCATAATATAGGCCAAGTCTAAACTGATTTTATTTGTATGCTAAGACCATAGTTCTTTGCTTAGCATGTCTTCCTGCAGTTGTTCCAATCCTTTTTAAATGTATTCCGCGAACCCTCAATTAATAAGTCTTATTGCCTACTCATCAAACTGTTGCTAACAAAACTGTTGGACTGATCCCAGGCAGTATGGTGTCCTCAGCTTTTTGGCGAACACACGCTTAATAAGGCCCCAAACTGCACCTCAGTGTGGGCACACAGCATGGATTGTATAGCTTGTCTGTTACTGCGGGCTGGAAGCATGTTCCTTTGGGTGGATATTGTCCTCCAGAACATAAACTAAGTTTAAACAATCCATTTTAAAATATAGCTGCTTACAAATGCTTTGGCAAGGAAAGTTTTGCTACAGTGCATTCCAAACGCAATCAAAACCAGGAGAGAGAACCTATTTACAAGAAATGTGCCGGATTTTGATTCAATGCCATAAACGAGTTGCAAATGTACTGGCAACGTTCCATGCAAAGCAAGCCTCAAGGATGGAAAAAAATGTAAACTACTTACAAATTGAATACATTGCAAACTTGCTTTGTCCCTCTTGATTAACACATACAGATTCTCTGGCTGAGCAACCCAATTTACTGAAATCTGGAATGTGGGCTCCGTAGCATTTATAGATGGTAGCAGTCACACAAAAAACGATCTCTCTGTTACTTGGCCAAAAATAGAAAGTAAACCAATGACCAATTCCATATCCACATTTAAATAATACTAAATCATTTTACTTGGAGTTTGTCAAATGAGCCCCTCCCATTTGTATTCTCCTTGACAGAGCACTAACCAGTGCGAAACGCGTTGGAGAGTTTGTGCCTTCTTTTTATCCATGGCATGAACACAATTTATATTTTTTATCCATTTTGACCCGGTCTCCATTTGGCTGTGCACTGCATCAAACTTTTTTTAATCTATGGAAATGACGTGTGGCTGATCACGCTGTGGCTAGAATTCCCGTGGTGGGTGTGAAGAAAGAGTACTATATGCATTTAAAACAATTGCTTATTTCCAAATTGTGTTTTACTGAGGATTAAGTAAGGATTACTGAGGATTTGTCTTGATTGGTTCAAGACCAAGGTTTTAGAATAGAGAACCCCAACCGGTTTATCAATTCTACAACATTGGTTATGAAGAGTGTAAAACCCATTTGAATCATTGATCTGTTCACTTTACCCAAATAGAGTCACTATTTCAGCATGTTTTATTGAATACTCTTTGAGGATGATTGTTCTTGTTTTGTTCTTAAGTACCTATATACAACCTTGCTGTCACCATCTGCAAAGACCAGTAGGCCTTGCTTTCAGTTGAGGTACCATAATGCTGTTTGCCAGCATTAGAAGAAAATGCTTACAAGAAACTAACCACTAGATTGGTAGCCAGTAAAATAACAACAACCCATTTCACTCAGCTTTCTCATGCTGCCGAAAGCCCTTTCACTATGCACAAATATATTAAGGATTCCCACCAACTATGACTGCTGAATCTCATTTCCCACAGTATACCCTCTAACCATATACAAACACCAGTAAAATAATTAATATGATGGAGACTCTCCTGTTATACAGTATCTGTGGTTTAGAAGGGACCATGTCTGGCATCCCACAAAATCAACAGTTTATGTATTAATAATACATTATATAAATAAAGCCACTGAGAAAGGACAACCCTTTTGTGGGTACATACTATCTTACTGAACTCCTTATCTACTTTAAAATGTTGATCTTGGTTTCCCCCTATTTACAGTAGGGTATTTTTTTGTTATCTAATAAAGCATTTTTAAGAGTTCTGCACTATATCTCTATCCAAAAACCTGGGATTTTGTTCTACACTTGCATGTGAGGCCCCTCTGACATGGAGCGGAAATCTAATAGAGAAAGATAACACAAAAACTTGGTCATGGGATGAATATGGACAGCATCCAATACAAGCAATCTTAAGAATAATTACTGTCTAGCCAGCACTACTGGTTTCGATGACAATAGACCTCAGAACCACATAAACCAATGTGGTCTGACATACATACAAACATACACATTGTGTTCCTAAAAAACCTTCATCACATGATTGGCTGTACTTGTCAATCCTGGAGATTTCCATGGCGGACACTTTGGAACGGGTATATAAAAGGTTTGATATTTTGTTACCGTCTTCTAACCCTCATTGTACTGCGCTGCAGAATATGTTGGCACATTATAAAAGAATAATAGTAAAGGGTATATTCTCAACAGTAGAAAAAGGGTCCAGGAAAAAACGAATAATGTATTGGTTAAGGAGAGTTAATGCCATCTTATAAATTCCCCTAATTGTGAGTGTCACCTTCAACTTTATCACACACTTATACACATCTGTTGGTCCCATAGGCTTCAGTTGGATCAGTCTATAAAAAGTTAGACATCTCATTAATAAGTAAATCAGTAGGTTGAGAGCTATACCTGTTAATTATGTACTGTCACATAGTGATTGTACTTTGTGAGATCCCAAAATGATAAATGGCCTTTAACTAGTAATATAATATACAATCCATTTTAAGGGCAAGCGAACATTTATCATTATAATCAAAGCAGTGAGGCATGCATAAATAGACAAGGAATTCAAGTGCAATGTAAGAAAATGTTTAACTTAAATTTCATGAGAATATTCAATTGCATGCAAAATCAGTCTTAAACTATAACTTTTGCATATATATATATATATATATATACACACACACACACACACACACACACACACACACACACACACACACACACACACACACACACACACACACACACACACACACACAGTACACCACAGTTTGTCCTCAGCATACTCCCAACAACAAAACAATTGGGTATATGACTCCAATGTGCCACCCATTAACCACTGAGTACTAAGAATTTAGAAATTGAACTGCATAACAAACCTGAGCAACTTTTATATTTGGACCAAAAATGGTGTAGAATCAAAAAACAAAGTTCACATCAAACAAACCAACTGTGTTTCCTGGTTGAAATGTTTTTCAATCAGCTGAATACAATGAACCAAACATTATGCAAGTCTGGGCTCCTCCTATTCTAAACTTCCTAACACTACTGTAGATTCAATTGGGGAGTTTTACCATTATAACTTTATATTAGTTTATTCTGCATATGTTAAAAATGTACTTTCCTTCCACAATATATATATATATATATATATATACACACATTTATTTCAATAATGCATAGTATAATTATATATATATATATATAATATATAATGCATTATTGAAATAAATGTATAATATAATATAGATATATATACACATACACACACAGTAATATTTCCATTTGAGATAGATATATATATATTCACACACACAGTATATATTCTGCACACACATCCACACAATTCCTTACCCTTGTGATTTGCATACATTCCTTCCTCTAGGATTCAGGTCCTGGGCACTTCCATAGCTCAGACAAAGCATTAAGAGCAGCAGCACAAAGCAGATGTGAGAGCCGCCTGTCCCCCTAACTTTGAGATGAAGGACTAAAGTACATTCCCATGCACCTCTCCCCTCCATCTCTGCTGATTTCCTTGCTCTCCTCATCCCCATCCGATCCAGCGAAGCCGATTGCTCAATCCTCATCCCCCAAACACCCTCAGCAACAACAAAAAAGGGACAAAAAAAAAAAAAAATACACTCAGAAAGTTTCAGATTCCCCCAGAGGCAGAGAAGAGAAAGCAGAAATACATCTAAAACGCAGCCAGAGAATAGGGTTTATAACGGTCCTCCCTGCAAAAAGCTTGTAGAAGACAACCCAACAATATCCCATCCACGAGGTCAGATCTTCCTTAAAAGAACCCCCCCCCCCCCTCCCCAAAAACAATGTGTCAGTGAGTGACTCTGCGGAAGATGGTGTGGTTACATCCTCAGAAGGTCTTTGGAGAGGGTTCTGAAGTAAGTAAAGTACAAAGACAAAGTACAAGGGAGTAAGTAGCAAAGTGTTGCTATTGTTGCAGCAAAAGGCAGCAGCTCACAGCCCCAGCGCTGCTCACTCACTGGCTGCCAGCGGAAATGAAGCGGAGTTACTGTGACTGCCAGGCAGCTTGAAATGATTTTTTTACAGCAGGAGTGGCAGAAGGAAATTCCACATTTGCTACCCTGTTCCCCAGGAGGTGGGGCAAAAAAGCGACATGTCCCACCCAACACTTCTCTATCATGAGATTACACACTATTTCTTTTCTTATTTCTTCTTCTTCTTTTTTTTTTTTTTAAAGCAAAAAAAAAAAAAAAAAATCTGTATTTTAATGTTGAATGAAATTACATATTTTTCATTAGGCTCTTAACACTAGTACAGTAACTGAAATGAGAGCTATGCCCCTAGGTCATTTATTGAGTGAATAAAGTTTGACATTTTTTTAATTTTTAATAGTTTGTTGGCTAATTGAAGGAAAATGCTCGTTGTTTCTGAGCCTTTTTATTGAATATTTTTGATAACTTTTTTTTTTGTTTTTTAATCATTACACAGGACTATTCATGTGCAATGTTAGAATGACAGTCAGGATTATTTTTATTTAAACATATTAATTATACTAATTATTACAACTATTTAAAGCAGCAGGCCATGTTCGACATGTTTTGCATTTGACTTATTTTTACCTTAACTTTAAAATGTCAGGCTTTGTTCCAGAAATAGAAGCGTTTGAAATATTAAATGTTTGGGAATTTAAAATGGAGTTCTCCGCAGAGTAGTCTGTAGGTTACCATGGTTAACTCAGAAACTAGAGATGAGCAGAATCACCATTCTAACCACAAACGTGTATTTGTATTTAAAGAGTAGGGCATCCTTAGGAGCCACTATACAAACATTATGCCAGTTAAACTTATATAGGGTTCTGGTGTGCTTTAATGCTTAATGGTTTTGCCTCACTGCCTCTAATTTGGTAGCTGAATATGTAAAACCAGCGGTGCACAAACTGGGGGGCGGGAGATTTTTGTAGGGGGGGCGCGGTGGTTGCAGAGGCCCCGCGCTCTTCTCCACGGCATTTAAATTAAATGCCGGGGGATTGCGTGAGGCCTCTGTAACCTATTACACCCGAGATTCAGACGGTTGCTGACGCGTCGCCATGGCAACTCGGCGTCAAATGACATGGCGGGGAATGGAGGCGCGAGCACCGGGCAGCAGGCAGGGGGGCGCAGCTGCAAAAGTTTGCGCACCCCTGTACAGTTAAACAATTGTATTGTATTCAAATGCTTATTTATGTACTATTTTCTTTGATAGTATAGTTACTGCTTGATATTTACTGTATTAGTATATTTACTGATTTCCGATTTTTTATATTGCTCTCTGGTTCAGCATATATTGACCTTCTAGCCTTTGCAGGAGAACAATTTGGAAGTCGGCAATCACACTGCCAACTAATAAAGAGAATGTCCCTATTCTTACCATCTTGAAAGTCCTTATTCATTAGCCAGAGCTATTTTATTCTCCTAAATATCCTGGGATTATCAGGGAGGGGTATCTGCAGAACAGAGCGTACGGCTGCGATTATACAGAAAAACGCCCGGGATGTCGCCTATAACGACACCGCATGGTGCAAAAAACAAGTTTCATACATACGAGATAAGTGGCTATACCAAATTCAACTGTCTCCCCGCTTGCTACTGCAAAGCGGGAGACAGCTGATGCGTTTTCAAAATTACTTTTTGCGCCGATACAGGCGACACGACGGGTGTTTTTCTGTCTAATCGCAGCCTTAGAGGTTAGCCACACTATAGCATGATTTGGAAGACCCCTGTGGTTTAATAAAATGTATTAAGTAAATATTTGTGGGAGTATTTCTGTTTCTATATAGGGATTGACTATCCATTTCCTATAACATTATATACCTGGTCATGCAGGGGCCAAGAAAATACAACAGATGCCCTTACACTTACTGTGATCTATTTCTATCCCAGCAGTGTGCAAGTGCAGTGCTTCCCAACTCCAGTCCTCAAGAACCCCCAACGGGTCGAGTTGTAAGGATATCCCTGCTTCAGTACAGGTGGCTCAGTCAAAATGACTGGGCCATCTGAGCTCAAGCAGGGATATCCTTAAAACCTGACCTGTTTGAGGGGGGGGGGGAGGGGGTTCTTGAGGAGTTGGGAAGCACTGCACTAGTGCACATACTCCATATCTGTGTTTCAACCTTCACCTTGGGACACACCAGCCAGGCCATGTGTTAGGGATAACCAGCTAATCACCTTCACTTATAAGATAAGTGCAATCATGTGCGTTTGGTAATTTATTGATTATTCCCAAACTCTGGTGTGGCTGCTGAGTGCAAGGTTGAGAGAAACACTGCTCCATATTATCATTGAAGTGTCAGGAAACAGCCCTACATCCTAAATCAGTCCATGCTGATGGCTATCTTTGGGCATTTGATTTATTTCAAGAGATCTGTTCTTGCACTTTCCATTGCTGTTTTGTTTTGTTTTTAATCTGATTCTTTGTTCCGAAGATGTGTTTTGAAATTCTCGGGAGATAAAACTGGAGCCCAGTACAGTCAGAAGGTTACCAAGATAACCTCAGAAGCTAGAGATTGAGAAAATCATGCTTGTTAACACTAGAAAAAAACACGAAGAAAAAAAAAAAAAAGAGAGCAAGAACATGCTCAGGAGGCAAGATAGCAACATTATGAGTTAACATCCTATAGGCATCATGGGGGAATCTCTGATTTCATCTTGACATACTGTAGCATTGGGGGGCTTGACATGTCTCATGAGCATTTAGTTTAAACATGGATGTATCATGTGACATTGTTCCCCCAAATAACACAAATGGGGGTTTTCATCAAAGTCTGCAGGCTAAAAAAAATGGCGTGGTGGGGACTGGATAGCACAGTACAGATTTATTAAGGAAAACATTCTCTTGGTTAGTAAATCTGGTGCAGTGATCATTACACCGTTTTTATTTTATTTTTTTACAGGGGGATTTTGATAAATGGCCTCAAACACATTTCATAATAGCTCAGCGCATCACACTGGTTTCTTAGGCCTTGTTTATAGTGTCGGCGACGTGACCGATGATGTCACCCATTGCCGTTGCCATTAGCAAAAGCTGTGTTTTGGTTTTGGGCACCGCCATCATAAAATGGGAGGGTAGAGGGACGGAGAAGCTCCCGATTGGCCGCGAGGGGAGACCGTCACTGAAAAAAATCAAATAACAGTGGCTACCAGAAATCTCTTAGCACTGTCGCTCCGTCACTTTGTTGCTGTCGCGGGCACTATAAGCGCACGCGACGGTGACAATGCATTTGTTTTGCCGCGTTACCGGCACTATAACCGCAGCCTTAGAATTCAATTACCATGTTGGTGCAAAATATAGTATTGGTAGACATGCAGTATATCCTACCATAATCCATCAGGGGGAACGATGAAGCCTGCTCCCATCAGTTCTAAATTGTGAGTTATTGCTAACAATGTGTCATTTTAAAGCAGCCGCCATCCCCCTCTCCCCTCCCCAGAGGCCTATATGAGTTTAAAGCAGCAAGACTACTATTGAACTTTTTATTATTAATTTTTTTATATGTAAAGCATGTGACAATGTATAATTCTACATTCTTTCCTATACTTGCAATCATTTGGGTGTTTCTGTTATAAATCTGTCAAAATCCTGATGGTGTGCCCAACTGCTCTTCAATCAGTGTAACTCAATAGGTACAATGTATCCTTATATTACTAAGGTAACATTGTCTATTGTTACAGTTTATAGCTCAAAGTACTGGGAACATTTGCAACAAATTATCCCAAACAGGAAAGTGTTGCAAATATCTTGCACTGCTGGGGAGGTGGGCTGAAACCTGCTAAAGAAATCAAAGGATGTTTTTAAACTTATTAAAATTGGATTATCAGCAGTTCAAGCTGCCATTTTTGTATTTTTATTTTTTATTTTCCCCCATTCAATATGTGCATCAATACAATCGGCACACTGATAAGTGATTAGCTAAATTGCCGATCGATCAGTAAAGATTCGGCTTGGGGGTTCACTAAATCACTGTTAGTGCTGCAGAAGAGTGCCTAAGATCCAAAGTTCTGTGTGGAAGATCACGTGACCAGGCAGGAACTAGATACAATTTGTCCACTGCTAGAGAGAGGGGCAAAAGGGGTGTGCCAGAGCCTGCCACAAAAGTGGAAGGGGATGTGACTATGTAAATGGTTGCTGTGGAAACAAAATGCTTGTTACATTAGAATACATTAAAAATGTCTTCAAATTTTGATTCAAATACAGAACTGATTTATTAAAAAGAACACATAGGATATTGCTTGAACTGCCGCTTTAAGAGTTGAATAAAAACAAAAAAGTCACTATTATCCAATACTACAGAACTGATTTATTTAAACGAAAAAAACATAAGATTTCACATGTTTTGCTGCTTTTACTTTCATAAGCCAGTGTCTTGCTCTCTCGGGATGTTCTGTTACTCTTTAAAAACAAAATATAAAAAGGCCTTTCTAGGATTTTTCTAATCTCTAGGTTCTGAGGTTACCATGGTAACTTAAAGACTGCAATGGGCTCTGGGAAAAACTTAATTTTAACCTACCAGACACTTAATATTTCAAACGTTTTTATCTCCTGACCTGGGGGAGCGGTGAGGGGGGGGGGGAGTTTGGAAAGGGCAGGAAGAGAAAAAATAAAATACTTCTTCTTTATAGTGACCAACAAAAAATAAGGTGCTTTTTGTTTTCAGAGCAGCGCTGACACCTTTTAAAAATAAGCGAGAATTACACTACAAAAAGAAAATATATTAATTATAAGTAATATAAACAGGTGTGTAAAGATCAAGATGTCACATATTTACTCCTCCCTCCCATTCTCCTCTTATTCTAACAATGTTGCTAAAACCTGTCCATTTTTCATCCGCAACATTGAAAAGATTGGCCCTTTCGTCTGCAAAAGTTGTCCGTTCAGGACATGTATCTGTTTACATGGAAAAAGTTTGAACAGACTTTACACCTTTTACTGCCATGACTGTTTCTCCCTTGCGCTCTGATGATATCACATGTAGAGCATCAAGCTATTACCAGGTGTCCGGTATTGAACTGGACTGTCCTGTATTTGGATACTCTGTCCAGTAAAAAATGAGAGGTACTGTAATACTGGACATGTATGTGCCCGGTATTTTCCTCCCTGGACATAGTGACCTGACGCACCTTTCACAATTGAGTCCAGTATTTTTGGAGAAGCCATCTGGCAACGCTACTTCTGTCAACAGTAGTAGTAATGGGGAGACAGACGCAGGCACTGATATGAGGCATACTGTAGCGTTGATTTTCTGTAACTTCATTAACACTTGACTTAAATCATTAGAAATGGTTCTACACTATGGTTGCTCAATGCATACCTCAATAACTTGCATTAAGGAACAATTTTATAGTTTGTCTGCTTAACAGCATGTTAAATTGACAAAAACATTTCTTTGTTTACAGATATCGAAGCCTACATGTATCAGAAATCGATAACAAAAACGTGAAAATAAACAATGAGCAAGTGTGTGGTTTTTCTTTGTTTAAAACTGTGCAGGAGACAGACGTGAATTCAATGTGAGAAGTGAAAATTGTGGTTTCGCTTTATATGCTGTAGAATAAAACCATACAATAGACGAGTTGTTTTCTGTGTACATAACTTCTTAATCATTTTGAAATGTTTTTAATAAAAAAATAAACTATAAAGTATGATTTCACACAAAAGTAGATTTCTTCAAGCATGTGCCATGTTTGTTTACAACCCTAGGAAAGCACGATAGCCCCACAGGAAGCAAATGGGTTGTGTGCATTTAATAAAAAATAGTTTTCCCCAAAATATTGTGCTTTACTTGATTTGTTGTGTACTGTAGTTTGTTAAAATGTACAGAAAACCCTTTGGACACTTCTTAAGGGTGGCGAATTAGGGTAAGGGGCTAAGTTTTTTAGAGTCGGTGTAGCGTTAGTATTAGGAGTTAAGATTATGGGCATACCTAGGTGGCAAAATGGCAGACGGCAAAATGTCCCTGTGGTGAGGAGAGTGGTGGCAAAACGGCCGTGACTAAAAAATCGTAGACCACCATAAGAATGCCAGGTCAACTTTAATGGTCCATGAATCCCCATATAAAGCACCTTGTCTTCCCACTATGTGAGAGTGAGCAGAAGGACTGTCAGCTAGCAGACATCCACAAGCCCCCACGGGGTTTGCATCAACACCCATGACTTTCAATCGTCGGTACAGCCATATTATTTCTGTGCTATTGTGAGCATTTTCCTGTGCTGTTGTTCCCCATTGCCTGCCAGTAAGTGAGCATTTTTTAAGCTTTATTAAGGTGTGCACTAAGGATACTCTGGAACTCTTCCCTTATGGTCTGTGAGACTCTCACTGATCTTCAATCAGGAGCTGCATATCCATCGTTATGCTGGAAGGTGCCGGATTGTTTGCTTACCCTTTCCCCTTTGCGATTAACTTTATTTTTGCTTTTTGCATTGTATTACGGGGAGTTTTTACAGGGTCAAGGAAGTACCATTGGACATTTTTTGCCTTTTGGGAATGGGCCTGAAGAAGGGGTCCTATCCCCGAAACGTTGACCCCCCTTCCCCTGTATTTTTACCTTGCTTGCACTACCCTCCCCACCCTTTCCCTTCACTTTGTTTTTCTCTCCTCCCTTATCGCATGTGTTCTGGTATTGTGATTTACTGATACCCATTATGGGTCTGTGCTTTTTTCTCTCATTAAAACATTTGGCTTATACCCTTTTCAATTTGTCGTTTATAAGTGCTGGGAGCATTATATTTGTGTTCATTGTGTGTTTGGAGGAAATAGGGTTCCTCCTTGTTCCATGCTGCACCATCCAAATTAACTTTATCTCATTGTTTGAATGCTGTCTATTTACTGTTTTTTCACCCATATAAAGTAGGTTCCAACTGAAGCCAACTCAACATGACACACAATACGTAGATTCAACAATTTTATTAAAAATAAAAGACGCTAACAAGTTATTTAATCAATGTTCTTCATAATATTTGTTTGATAGCAATGTACTGTATATCTTGTGTGGAGCAAACGTGTCATTTTATCAACTGCTATTCATTTAACAAAGAAAGCAGAGGGAAAGCAGATAATAGTTTGCCGGCTAACGGCAAGAAGGGCCAGCTGTGAAAAGCTAGAGTTGTTGGAAGGTAAACATAGTTCTTAACCCTTCTGTAGATCTTTTGTGGAACCAGACAAATGCCAAGAACATTCTCCTAATGCAACAGAGCCAAGCACCCTCAGGAGCAGATATGGAACTCCAACCAACATTCAGTTGATCATGGACACCCTTTCAACATCTTTGGGTATAGAATATCCTGACGCTTCATGTCACATTCCCAAAGTCTAACGGCTGATTGCCCAGTTTAATTGAAATACATGCCTGCTTTATCCAGCCATCCCTTCTACCCTTCCACCTCAGAATACACACTTTAATACACAAGATTGCACTATTTGTGTTTTTTCTATGTGGTTCCTGGGAGTTGCGCTCCAATCTTTGCATCTGTGTTCCTGTGAGACCTTGTGGAGGGTCTTTTCCTTGGAGAAGCACTTCAGAAACTGCCAAAGGGCTTGTATTTTATGCATTTATTTATATTTGGGTTACTTATATATAACTGTTTTCACCTATATATTTTACTTATGCATCCTATTGATTGATGTGCTTTACATAGTTACATAGTTACATAGTAGATGAGGTTGAAAAAAGACTTCCGTCCATCAAGTTCAACCTATGCTAAATTTAGACAACAGATACTTTATCCTATATCTATACATATTGATCCAGAGGAAGGCAAACAAAAAACCCCATTAAGGGGACAAATTAATTCCATCCTGACTCCAAGAATTGGCAATCGGATTAATCCCTGGATCAACATCCTTCCTATGTATACTTATTTGGTATATCCCTGTATACCTTTCCCATCTAAAAAGATGTCCAACCTTTTTTTGAACAAATCTATTGTATCTGCCATCACAGTCTCCATGGGTAATGAATTCCACATTTTAACTGCCCTAACTGTAAAGAACCCTTTCCTTTGTTGCTGGTGAAATTTCCTTTCCTCCAACCTTAAGGGATGGCCCCGAGTCCTTTGTACTGCCCGTGGGATGAATAGCTTTGTATTTGTTTGTTTGCTAACATTCAGTTGAGTAACAGTCAACACTCAATGAGTAACATTTTGTGGAATACAATCTACTGACTTTCGCTGTAGACTATTTAAGTTTTTAATAATGCTTATATATTTATATAACACTGAGTATGCAGCCCTGTTGACTACATTTTGACAGTCTTGAGTATTGAGTAAACAATGTGGAATGTTATTTGATAAACAGTGCAATCCTCAAGGACTGCTAACAGTTCAGGTTTTAGGATATTCTCACATGAGCTCATGTAGCTCAATCATTTGACTGCACAAACTGTGATCACAGGGGTATCCTTAAAACCTATCACGTTAGCGGTCTAGAGTTGGAAACCACTGTGCAAGGTTTCCCAGGTCTTTCTGCATTATTTATCTATTCATTCATGAATTCCGTTTAAATGATAAATAACTATAACACTGCTGTTTTATATTATAGTTACACATAGTTGCATAGTAGATGTGGTTGAAAAAGTCATACGTCCATCAAGTTCAACCTATGCTAAATTTAGACAGATACTTTATCCTATATCCGTACGTACAGTATATTAATCCAGAAGAAGGCAAATAAAAAACCTCCAGTGAAATATCATCTAATTATCTCATAAGAGGACAAATAAATTCCTTCCTGACTCCAAATATTGGCAATCAGATGAATCTCTGGATCAACATCCTTCCCATGTTTACTTATTTGGTACAGATGCAGCCGCCGGTATTCGACCACATCTCGGGAAAATTGAGAGATTCCCATCAAAAACCCTGTGAGTTTTCCACAGCATCGGATTAACACAGTGGAGGTCCCGGCTTTTCAATGGAGATCGCGCTTTGTGAATCCTACCGGGTTCTACCTGTCTGTAAGAGACGCACAGTAAGAGATAGACTAAATCAGTCACTCTACCTGCGACCCTCTAACAGACGATCACAGCAACTGGGCTCGGCCAGATGCCTGACCCCTGACCCCATAAACTATCCCCAATATAAGTCTGTATTATACATGTATTTGTTTTTTTTAAATATATATTTGGAACTTTGTATATGTTTTTGTATTTTTAGATATGTATTTGGGGCTTTTTATATGTATTTGTCTTTTTTATATGTATTTGGGTGGGTTTTACATATATACATGTATTAGGGTGGTTATATGTATTGGGGAGGTGTTTTTTTTGTATGTATGTGGGGGTTTTGTATATATTTTGGGGTGGGGATTTTTTTGTATGTATTTGGGGGTGGGAAGGTTTTTTGTATTGGGGGTGTGGATTTTTGGTTTATATTTTGTGGTTGGGGGATTGTGTGAGGGGGAGGGAAATCAGTGTTATGAGGGGGATTGAATGAGAGTGGGATAATTGATGGTGGGGGGTAGTGAGAGGAGAGAGGGGGGTGAGTGAAGAAAGGAGGGAGAAAGAGTGAGACGCAGGGGAGAGAAATACATGTGAGGCGGGGAGCAGGGGTTGAGTGAGAGTGGGGTAATTGACGGAGGGGGGAGAGTGAGAAGTGAGACGAAGGGGTGAGAAATAAATGGGAAGAGGGAGGGAACTAGAGGGGGCTCGCGCAGTGTGAAATGGGGGGGGGGGCTCGAGAGGTGTGAAATGGGGGGGGGAGGGGCTCACAACACTGCCGACAGGGGGGAGAGGCCTGGTCATAACTCTAGTCCTGGGACCCAGGAAATGTGTCTGCGGCCCTGACTGTGCTAGTTTGCATCATGCCTTAATGCTTGTGGCTTTGTGTCAAAATCCTATAACCCATTTCGTTGTGAACTGTTGACAATAATATTAATAATAATAAACATTACACATAGGCCAATCTTGATAATAAATGATTTATTAAAATAACTTGTGTTGTGAAAACTGTTTCTGTGTACGTGATTGTAGAACAACAGATATACTTTGGGGAATTAAAACACTTGAAGAATTAGGAGGCAAGTTTCCCAAAATCACATGAAGCTCTGAGTCAAGAAACCAGGAAGCCTGAATCACAAGATCTCTGACCACAAAGTCCATTCCTTCTAACCATGTTAGTGTCTTTTTGCAGTGCACCAATGTTCTGAACACATGTACAGCACATTCCCAGGGGAGGAATAATCACATCCTTGCTTTGTTTGTATGAATTGTTTTCCTTAACTCGTTCAGAGTGGTCTGCAACTGATTGATTTTCAGTACACTATGGTTCAATTCAGGACTAAAGAAGTATTACAAAGAATTTGATAGTGTTTTCTGATCATAATGGAGTGGCACAAACATAAAGCTTAAAAAATTGAGTGATTTGGACAATGTTTGATTTTTTAAATAAACGCCTGGATGATGACCATCTGTGCCACATATGGTCGCTCCCATTGTCTACTGCTGTGGCCACATTGGTTGTTTTAGCCTGGTAATAATTGTTGACAAGATAATTGTAACACAAACCTCTCCTATATATACTGTGTGTGTATATATATATGTATATATATATATATGTGTATATATATATATATATATATATATATATATATATATATATATATATATGCAAATATAGCATATTTGCATATTTGCTTTCCTGTGGAGGGTTTTTGTCACTTTTTTTACTCACCATAACTTAACTCAGTATATATATATATATATATATATATATATATATCAAAACAAAACAGAAATAATAAAGGAGCGCCTAATGCAACAACCTGCCTAACTGTGAATAAGTAGCCAACTGCGTTGATACAACCTATGGGGTGGCTAAAGTGGAATATTATAATTAAAAAACCCTATGTGATTCTAAGATAAAATGTGTAATAACTTTAATACAAAGTGTACATGACAAAATTGTTAAAAAATGCTTCTGGAAAAAATAAAAATATATGTTGTAATACAAAAAATATCTAGAAAAATGAAAAATATAAAAAATATGAAAAAATGAAAATAAAAACTTTTTCCAAAAAACTATTAAAAACTTTTGAAAAACCTTAAAAGTCACAGAGTCCTGTTCCAAGTGAATGCATCCAGGTATAGGCAGCCCGTTTATAAGGGATCACAACTCCCTAGGAATACCTATGAAAGAAAAAAGAAAAGAAAACAGGCGCACACCTAGTGCATTAAAGTTTAACAATAATTTTATGGAACATTTAAAATCAGACAAATGCCCACTCACAAGTATAGCGTTATTAGAAAGCAGTTATGAGATTGGCCCTCATAAGCCTGTGGTGCCGTTCGAGCCTGTAATGGTGTCCTCTCGTGCGCGGTCTCCTTCTACCGGAAGTGACGCTCACCCGGTCTGGTGTCCCGCACAAAACGGAAGTCCCTCCAGGAAACCGAGGCCTCTCCTGACTGCCTCTAGCTGCTGCACCACCAATCAAGCCAACCGATGTGTCCAATGATCTACTTTGCTGAGCCTCCCACAAGCTGTGTTCCTCTCGGTCTGCTCTCAGTGGGACAAATGTCTGCTCTGCTCTAGCCACGCCCTACGCGTTTCGTCATCGATGATGACTTCTTCAGGGGATACCCATTGGTTGTATCCCCACAGTATTTATAGTGAGGTTCATTTGCAAACATAATTAAAAACAATTAATCAATTACAACATTAATAAAACACTTTAAACTAGTCCATTGGTACAATTACTAATACTACACTGATCACAATGGACAAGTTCTAAGGACCACACTGTACTATTGGAGAATTTTATAGCTCATAAGATGTTAACAAATATGGACTAGTTTAAAGTGTTTTATTAATGTTGTAATTGATTAATTGTTTTTAATTATGTTTGATAAAGGTCCTGTTTTTAGGACCGAAACGTTGGTGTTTTGTGCCTGCTTCACTAATACAATTCTTTTTGCTAACAAGTGTGCTGTCTCTTCCTTGCTGTGCCTGCTTTGGATTCCCTGGATTCTCTGGTCTGCCTGGTAAGGAGCCTTTGATTATATTCATTCATATGGGACTAAGCACCTGTCTTCATCTGTATTTGTGTGCCATCTGCTCTGTTACCTATATATATATATGTATATATATGTATGTGTGTATATATATATATATATATTTGCACCCAAAAGAGTTTTAATAAATTATATATATATATATCATCACGTTTTAAGTTATGGTGGGTGAAAAAGGCAACAAGAAACCTCCACCGTATTGCATATAGCAAATAAAAAGATCACTTGTGAGCACATTCACATGTCTTAGGCAGGTCTGCAACCCTGCCTTTCACCATTATCACCCAGCATACAGCGCTTCCACTGCAGCAAGGGATTCTGGGAAAGGACATGCAAATGAGCACACAATGTGTCACCTTTTGTCTAAAAATCCATTGTTACATGGAGCCCATATAAGCTAATGCTTGCTGTTCACACAGCTTTAAAAGCACAGCATGGGAATCAGATGCAAAGCCAGAGAAATCATTCACAGACATGTTTCGACCTTAATGAGTAACATCAGTGTGAAGTTGGTTGTGCTGCTCAAACAAAAGGTGACACATTGTGTGCTCATTTGCATGTAATTTCCCAGAAACCCTTGCTGCAGGGAAACATACACACACACAGTATTATTTATTAAAACTCTTTTGGGAGGAATAATTGTATTTTCTATATCAGCACTCGTGTCAGATCCACAGTGCCTGAGCTATAACTACAGCTCCCACCTCACAGACAAGTCTGGGGGACACTGTTAAACATATACTGTACAGGTAGATGGCGAAACAACAATTACAATGGTGGGACAGTGTTGCATGTTTGGGTTTTTGTGATTATTGAAAACTCAATATATGTCGCTAACTGAGACCAAGGGCTTCAACCTCTTTGTTAACAGCCAGAAGAGTCAGCATTGCAGTGCAAAGAAATACACTGCTGGCCTCTCTGGGAGGAAAGTGGTTAATGCCTTCACTAGTACAAATCTCCAGCTGTGTTCAAAAGAACTTTGAGATCACGCAGCAGAAATAAATACTGTGACATGAGCAGATTCTCTCCTCTCCTCATCACTCACATAATAGTGGGGCCCATAGGTACAACCATGACTAAAACGTTGGAGACATCTTGCTCTATCTTCCACACTGGTTGTGCCTATGCTGGGGCCTACAGTATTTATCAATGTAGCAAGACTATCTGTCCCCAGCACAGCGGATGAACAAGCAAAAGTCTGCGGTTCTGGGGATAGTGCCTGCAGCGATTGCGCTATGGGGGTGGGGGTGGGGGGGTGTTCAATGCTTATGAAAGGGACCACCCACAGCGTTAATCCATTGAGGCCGTGACCACCATGCTGTAGAAGTTATTTTGTCATAAAACTGATGGAGAAGAGTTAGAGGCACAGTTTTGATGTTGTCTGTGGCACACATGCGCAAATTATGTATAAGATTATTACATATACAAAAGTAATGGAAGAAAAGAAACTGCATAACAGAGATGAATAAATAAAATGAATAAACATGAATTTGATGCAACAGTGTTATATTGATGAGTGCTTTACGAAATATCTTAATACTGTAGCTGCAAGTTGTGCAGAAAGAGCCCTTTCCGATTGCTTTTTTTTATTTATTTTTTAGGAACTGCTTCATTCGGCTCTTCAAATTTGGGCAGGCAAAATTACCAAAAGGCTGAAACTCACATTTTTGGACAACTAGCAGAATTATAGTAGCTCTATTAAGTGCAAAAGGCAAAACCGCTTCTATCTCACATTTTTCTTTCTCGCATCCTTCAAAGTGGTGAGATTGGTATTGTGCGTCCCATCCAGAGCCTGAAATATGAGTTTTGCTGATAGAGAGCACATCCCATATCTCAGCAAAACCCATATTTCAGGCTCTTGATGGAGTTAGCAACACCTCAGGGCATTCCGCTTCAAAAGCACGTACAATCTGGGCATTTTGGTGATTAAATCATGCAGTTTTATAGACACGGTTTAAACTATGCGATTTGTAATACAGAATACAGATTTTTGGCTAGTTTTAATCTGCTACTTATGACCTTGTCAAACCGTGTGGTTTTACAAGGACAAGCTCACAGCTACTAGAATTATCCCCCCTTGAGTTTATTGAAAATTTAACATACAGTATATTGCCAAGTGAGACCTAGGGCTTTAACCTCTTTGCTAGAGGGGTCAGCAATGCAGTCCACAGAAATACACTACTGGCCCATCTATCAGGGGTTAACTTAATTCCTTTACTAATGCAAATCTCCAGCTGTGTTGGAAATCTTGGAAGACTTGGAAATCTCACGGCAGAAATAAATACTGTGACATGAACAGGTTGTCCTCTCTCCTCTTCTGCTCCCAGCATCATCCTTCATGTGTACAAAGCATAGTTTAAAGTCATTTTCTCGTAAAACATTGAAGCAAAGAAAAGTTGCAAGCACATGCGTCTTTGTGCGCCAATGTATAAAACCGTTTGATGTGTTGAGCTTTTTTTTGTACGATAACATTTCCTACAGCCCAACATTGTCCCATCTACATATCTACGCCCAGCCTAAAGGGAGCCAGCACCCTGACGATATGGGAGACTGAGCACAGAATGTATATACTGTAGTCAACATCAATGTAAACTCCTTCCGAGCTGGGCAAGCAGTGTTACGCACACACCCTCTCATTTCCCCCTCTATCTCCTACTGCTTTCATACTACTTCTCTTGTTCCCCCCTCTCTTTAACTCTTCCCCAATCTCTGACACTCGCTCTCCCCCTCTAAAACCTCACTCTTCCCCTCCTCTCTTTGAATCTGCAACTTTGTAAAGCTAATAACGCCTAATGCAAAAATGTTCACCATCTTTATTCTAAAGGCTGAACAACAGAGTTTTTTGTTGTGCACAATAAAATTTACAATGTACAGTCGTACTCATAGTATCATGTATATTCGCAGACTGAGGGCTGACCAGAGAGGAACGAACGGTCCAGTCCCACTAAGGGACATAGGGAACTAATGACAGTGATAGACTTAATAGGTTAAAACTACTTGATGGACAGCTATTTAATTAAACATGTTCAAAGTCTGAAACGTCTCCTTGTCTGTGAGTACTTTGATTTAAATGGTGGATTTCCAATGTTGTGTGGCCTCACGCCAATGGTAAGGTAACTAGATTTATGGACTAGATTTATGGACAACCCCAGTGGTTCACAATCTCTGGCGCTGTGACTTGCCTAGAGGGGCACCACGATTATCCCTCCCCACCATCCCTCCGATTATCCCTCCCATTATCCCTCCCCACCATCCCTCCTTAATGCCGACCGGGCTGCAGGGGATTGGCTGCAGGTCAGAGGAAGCCGGGGGCGGGGCTTCCGCTTTGTGCAGAGCACACGGTGAGTGTTTGTGTTTGCCTTCCCACTCCTGGCTCCTCTGTCTGCTGGTGGCTGCGTGGTATCCCATCCCCTTCTGCCCCGGGTGATAGGAGAAGGTAGCGGGGGTGCTGGGGGGAGTTGTACATATTCATGTCCTGGCGGTGGGTGCAGGGGGAGGCGGGGAGCCACCTGCACGGGTCTCCTGCCTTTCCTGCCCCCCCAGTCACTCACATCCATCGCTGCCTCTGCTCTCCACTGCTCTCCACTGTGTGTGTATGTGTGTGTGTGTATCTGTGTGTGTGTGTGTATCTGTGTGTGTGTGTGTATATCTGTGTGTGTATCTGTGTGTGTGTGTATCAGTGACTGTGTGCAGGGGGAGCCGCCTGCACGGATCTCCTGACTTTCCTCCCTCCCCCCCCCCAGTCACTGACATCCAGATCAGAAAAATCCTGATCGCCGTGGGAAGCCTTGAACCGAAAAAGTTTGGGAACCACTGGGTTAAAATATAGAGTACATCAGCTCCAGATGCTAAAATACATTTGAAAATCACAAGTACAGGCTAAGCACAAGAAAGTGTTCTTTTACTGTATAAACATCAATACATTTATAAATATAAATAAAAAACATTTATTTTTGATTTTGTGATTGTGTTTATTTAAAAGGCTGTGAACTTTGTGCTATTTTATAGACATAAGAAGCAAAAAGAACAAAGAAGTGGTGGCACAGCTATGTAGTGTTATTTTAATATTATTGTAGGGTGGGGTTTATTGTCCTTGGTTTGGGTTGTCCAGTGATTCCCAAACTATTTTGGTTCAATGCTCCCCAAGGCAATCAGGATTTTTCTGCGGCGCCCAAAGTAAAAACAAAGTTGTATATTGTCATGGGAGAGGGGGTTTGGCCCGGTATTAAAGGGGTTGCACCCCATATGGCCACCCCCTGACCTCACTTGGGAGGCAAGGGGTTAACTGGACTCCGGTCCAGTAATGTGTTTTTACCCTGCTTCAGCACCCAAATGTGTATTCCCCTGTAACAATGCATTTCCCCCATTCCAGTGTCTGCATCAACACTCACACTGGGATCCATTCGGGAGGAGAAGGGTTAATAGTTAGGAAGTGATTATAGCCCTTTGTTCCATTTTCCCGCCTTTGCAGGCTCCATTTTGCAGTTCCCCCATAGGCCGCCATGGCAGCTCCATACAATCCTATGGGGATTCCGGTGATTTGGCCCATTGTCAGAGAAGACCTGCAGGTGGCGCCCGAGAGGAGGAGCGGCGGTCCCCCATTGTAAGTCAATGGAGCCATTCATTTCAATGGGGATTCCTCGACACCGACCTCCAGGAACGGGTTGGCAGCCATCCAAACCGCAGACCGCAGAAGCGGATACAATATCTAAAAAAGAGCTTTTGATCACGCTAGTTCAAGTTCAAATACTATTGACGTGGGAAACTTAGGTTCTAGGGCACTCAAGAATAAAATTATTTTTGCACCTAGACCCTAGGAACCCACACACTCAACCAATCCCTGGTCCAAGAAGTAAGGACCCTCGTAAAGGGTCGCGCTCGCTACGAGGGTTGCGCCATTGACTCTAATGGCGGAGGTAAGAGCCGCGAGTTGAAACGGCTAAGTCCGACAGTGTGTAAAGTTAAAACCCATATTCCAGGTTCTGTGAGTACCAGAGGGCTGGGATTTTGGTCGCATGTAGTCACTGCTCCGACATGACTGCATGGCCATTTCCAGCCCTCTCCGATCAACCAGACGGAGTATGGGCAAATGTGAAAACTGTGATTTCCCCATTGACATCAATGGCGGAGTTGCTCCATTGAAAGCCGATATCGGCAGAGCCCATTGATTTCAATGGAAGAGTGAAATGCAGTGATTTCTTTTAGCTTATAGCGGAGAATCCTGCATTTAAGTTAATAGGGGATTTTAACTTGTTTTTTGTATCTCCGGTTCTGGGGGTCGTGGAAGGCTGAAATTTGGCCACTATGGCAAAGGTCCATGGCAAATGTCAGCCCGCTCAGACCCAAAGAACGGATTATTTTAATATGTGTAAATATTAAACAATATAGGGGGCTATGCACTAAGCTCAATGGCTTTGCGTTTGTAAGGATTACCGAAGATCAGGTGCTCCGCGCATCCTCTCGAGCACCACCGCGCACGCGCGGGCTGTGTATGGACCACATTCCTTACTAGACGCTCGCAGCATGAACGCACGCCAAAATGGCGTCATCCGACGCCGCGGACTCTGGCTCCGCCCCCGGATCATGACGCACACTGACTGCGTGCAGAGCTTGCATGTGACACGTGCACCACGCCCCCAAGCTATGTGTCAAGTTTCATTAGCTGTACTAACAGCTGCACCTGCTCATAGATGCATTCTTTAGCTGCACTAACAGCCACACCCGCTCGTTGAGTCCTGGACCTATCACAGCTACCACAGAGGCTGCACCCCCACTCCACCCCCCATGGGGGCTGGCTGATCCAGCCTATATATGCTCACCAATGTTATAGACACATTGGCTGAGCATAGATTCATGTTACTCTGTGTTTACCCTTGCTTTTCCTGCCTTGTCCCTGTCCTGTTGCTTTGTTCTACTTTTTGATCTTCTGTGTACCGAACCGGCTTGCTTTGACTACTCCAACCTCTGGCTCCTGATCTTGGCTACCTCTGACTCCTCGCTCCTCTCTAATCCTGAACTCGGCATTGCACCTCGACCACTCTCCACTCTCCAACACTGACATCGGCAAAAGTACCTTCTACGCTCCGGATATCTCCTACGTTGAACTTGGCAAGTATAAAGACAACTCTGATATCTATATCCCTGAGCCTGCTGTCAAGACAAACCTACACTCCGGACGTGGCCCCCGTGCCTGTGGCTGGTGTTGTTACTACTCCCATCTCAGTACCGGGGTCTCGTCCTGTTTGTGGTGAGCACAGCGTGACAATATGCTCAGCCCCACAAACATAGACCCCACTGAGGTGGGAGAGGAGGTGGCACCCCGTGCTGCCATGTTCTCTAGACTGGAGAAATATCTTGAGCAGTCTGACCGTCACCTAGACTCCTTACAGAAGGACCTCCAGACCCTCTCAATGCAAGTGCAACAATCCTGCACACCCACCTTCTCTAACCCACAACAAAAAAACACTGTCTAGCCTCACACCATCTGAACCACGACTCCCCACGCCTAACCGGTACTCCGGAGACCCTTTAGAATGTCGCGGCTTTTTGAATCAATGCCTCATTAAATTTGAGATGACACCCTCCCGGTTCCTGGCCCCAAGGTCAAGAGTGGCATACATTGTCTCCTTGCTCACAGGCGATGCATTGGCGTGGGTCTCTCCTATCTGCGAGCAGAGAAGAGACCTTACTCTAGACATCGGACAATTCACCAAGGAGTTCAGACGTGTTTTTGACACCCCAGGGCGTAAAATTACTGCAGCATCTTCCCTTTTTCATGTTTCCCAGGGAGATCGTCCGGTGGCAAGATACGCCTTGGAATTCCGGACAATCGCCTCAGAGACGGGATGGAACAGGGAGGCCCTCGCTTCCACCTTCAGGCAAGGACTTTCGGAACCCCTGAAAGACGAGATTGCCGCACAGGAGCGCCCAGCGAACCTGGAGGCGCTCATCGCAGTCTGCATACGGGTAGAGCAACGTCTGCAGGAGAGGAGAGCCGAGAGTTTACGGAACCATCAGGTACCCGCCAGGCCTTCACCTTTCCACTCCCTCGTTCCAGAGACACCTATGATCGAGGTTCCTGAACCCAGGCAGTTGGGTGGCAACAAACTCTCCTTCTCTGAGAAACAACGTCGCCGAACCTCCGGCCTGTGCCTCTACTGCGGCAATCCGGGCCACCTAGCAACATCCCATTAGAAAAGAGAAAAACCCAGGTGAGATTGGAGGCCATTGATGGACGTCCCCTGTAGCCGGCCTTCATCATCCAACAGACCGCGGAAATCTCCCTGGTATGCGAACAGACCCACAGGGAGAACATCATCTTAAACGTGATCCACTCACCATCCGTCAAGATCATCCTGGGCCTTCCTTGGCTACAACGCCATAACCCACTCATTAACTGGGCCAAGCAAAGACCCATCTCTTGGAACCAACAATGCTCCACAACATGCGCAGTTCCACCTCAAAAGATCTGCATCATGAAGACCCCAGAGGAGCCACAAGACGTTTTTCCAGAAGAATACACTGAATTCAGAGACGTATTCGACAAAGCCAGGTCAGAGGTACTACCCCCCCATCGATCCTTTGATTGTCCTATAGATCTCCTGCCTTGTTCTACTCTGCCTAGAGGGCGCTCTTACCCTCTTTCCCTCCTGGAGACGAAAGCTATGTCCCAAAACATCCAGGAGAACCTCCAAAAAGGGTTCATCAGGAAATCCTCGTCACCGGCAGGGGCTGGATTTTTTTTGTCAAAAAGAAAGATGGTACTCTAAGACCCTACATCGACTACCGAGGACTAAACAAGATCACCATTAAAAACCACTACCCACTACCATTGATATCAGAGCTGTTCGACCGTCTAAAGGGATCCACCATATTCACCAAATTGGACCTCCGTGGTGCCTACTGTATAACCTAGTAAGGATCTGTCAAGGAGACGAGTGGAAAACGGCATGTGGAAAACGGCATTCAACACAAGGGACGGCCACTACGAATACCTGGTCATGCCGTTCGGCCTGTGCAATGCTCCAGCGGTCTTCCAAGACTTTGTAAATGAAATATTCAGAGACCTGCTGAACAGATTCGTCATCGTTTCCTGGACGACATTTTAATTTTTTCCAAGACCATCGCAGAGCATATTAACCAAGTCAAACAGGTACTTCTACGCCTTCATCAGCACCACCTCTACGCCAAACTGGAAAAATGCAACTTCCATCAAAAATCACTAATTACTACAGAAAGTTTATCCACACATGCATTCTTTAGCTGCACTAACAGCCACACCCGCTCGTTGAGTCCTGGACCTATCACAGCTACCACAAAGGCCGCACCCCCACTCCACCCCCCATGGGGGCTGGCTGATCCAGCCTATATATGCTCACCAATGTTATAGGCACATTGGCTGAGCATAGATTCATGTTACTCTGTGTTTACCCTTGCTGTTCCTGCCTTGTCCCTGTCCTGTTGCTTTGTTCTACTTTTTGATCTTCTGTGTACCGAACCGGCTTGCTTTGACTACTCCAACCTCTGGCTCCTGATCTTGGCTACCTCTGACTCCTCGCTCCTCTCTAATCCTGAACTCGGCATTGCACCTCGACCACTCTCCACTCTCCAACACTGACATCGGCAAAAGTACCTTCTACGCTCCGGATATCTCCTACTTTGAACTCGGCAAGTATAAAGACAACTCTGATATCTATATCCCTGACCCTGCTGTCAAGACAAACCTACACTCCGGACGTGGCCCCTGTGCCTGTGGCTGGTGTTGTTACTACTCCCATCTCAGTACCAGGGTCTCGTCCTGTTTGTGGTGAGCACAGCGTGACAGCGTTCTGATGTATCAAAAAAGCAGGTTCGTTAAAAAGTGAGGCCGGGGACGTGATTCGCTAAGGCCTTGAGCCCATTTTTTAACATACCTGCTCAAAATATCTCAAAACAGCCACAGCGTACGGTTTGCTTTTTTCCCCCTGCTAGCATTCTTAACCTTTACGTACGCTAGCTGATAGAAAAAAAAGCTGCATGTAACATTTGCATGGAGATTCTGTATTTCCATGCAAGACTGTTACAGGCGATCGTACACTAAATAAATACATTTTAATTATAGTGTACATGAGCAGGGGGTCTCATGACTTGAACCGCATTGGTTTCAGGTGCGAGGACCCCCTACTTCAGGAGATATAGGCCCCGTTATGGTGTGCCGGTATCCACTGCACTTTAAAGCTCCCGCGTCACGTGACCGGGACATTTAAATTCTGCAGGGGATACCGGCACCCCATAAAGGGCCTTGTATCTCCTGAAATAGGGGTTCCCGAGGCTGAAACCAATGCGGTTCAGCTCAGGAGACCCCATGCATATCTACACTAGTATTAAAACACACATAGCAATAAACAATAATTCCTTACCGTAGCGGCTATCCGCTATGGTAATGAAGCTGCATTAATGTACATTTTAATAATAGTGTGCGAGAGCAGGGAGTCCCCTGAGCTGAACCGCATTGATTTCTGCCTCAGAGACCCCCTGCTTCCCGAGTTACAGGCCCCGGTATGGGGCATCGGGTGCCAGTGTCGCCGCCATCTTTATAACGTCCAAGACGCGACGTGGGCTCTATAAATGGCGGCGACACTGGCACCGATGCCCCAAACCGGGGCCTGTAACTCGGGAAGCAGGGGGTCCCTGAGGCAGAAATCAATGCGGTTCAGCTCAGGGGACCCCCTGCTCCCGCACACTATTAATACAAATACATTAAAGCAGCTTCATTACCTTAGCGGCTATCCGCTAAGGCAATGAAGGGGTAAAGGCACATTAGCATGTTTATTGGGGACAATTGCCCCCAATAAACATAGCAATATACAACACACATCCCCCCCGCCCCCTAACACATACAGTACTGTAATGGGCAAAAAAACTATTATCCACATATGCAGTGTTCGACAATTATATCCATTTACACGCCCGGGACGTGTGGATTTAACCCCCGGGCGAGTAAATATTGGCCCAAGCAGCACACGTGTGTTTTTAAAATTTCCCGCGCTCGCGCTGCTGTTTTTCCCGCACTCGCGCTGGAGAAAAAAACAAAAACGGAGGCGGGTTCATGTTGTTGGGGGAGATTACCCCGCCTCCGGCTCTCTGAGCAACTTTCCCTCTTCAGCGCTTCCACTCCTCCCCCTTCCGGCAGCCAGCCCCTTCCACGCCTGTCTGCCTCAGGCCACTGCAGGGCCATCTGTCGCCCCCCCCTCCCATTGGGCCATCCGCCCCCCACCACCCCAATCTCTCCCAGCCTCAGTGACCCCCCTCACCCCAATCTCTCCCGGCCTGCGTGACCCCCCTCACCCCAATCTCTCCCGGCCTCAGTGACCCCCTCACCCCAATCTCTCCCGGCCTCCGTGACCCCCCCCCTCACCCCAATCTCTCCCGGCCTCCGTTACCCCCCCTCACCCCAATCTCTCCTGGCCTCCGTGACCCCCTGACACCCGTGACCCCCCCCGACACCCCAATCTCCCCCCCGACCCCCGTGACACCCCCGACACCCCAAATCTACCCACTCACTCCCGATCTCACCTCCAACTCCGTGTCCCTGGCCTCCGGTGACCAGCCGCATCACTAGCCCCCCCACGCCTCTCTCCCCTGTGTCCGGATCCCTCACTGCCACCCAGTGACCCGCAGCGACAGCCACCGAGGCCGAGGGCGACACCCGGCCTGCCGCTTCCTCGGCTGTCACAGGGACCGGAGACCACAGCGATCCACGGTGAGTAAGGGGGGGGGAGAGAGAGTGTGTGTAGGGGGAGGAGAGTGTGTGTGTGCGTGTAGGGTGGGAGAGTGTGTGTGTGTGTGTGTGTGTAGGGGGGAGAGAGTGTGTGTGTGTATATGTGTGTGTGTATATATGTGTGTGTGTGTGTGTATATATGTGTGTGTGTGTGTGTATATATATGTGTGTGTGTGTGTGTGTGTGTGTGTGTGTGTATATATATGTGGGAGTGTGTGTGTGTGTATATATGTGGGAGTGTGTGTGTGTATATATGTGGGAGTGTGTGTGTGTGTATATATGTGGGAGTGTGTGTATATATGTGGGAGTGTGTGCATATATGTGGGAGTGTGTGTATATATGTGGGAGTGTGTGTATATATGTGGGAGTGTGTGTATATATGTGGGAGTGTGTGTATATATGTGGGAGTGTGTGTATATGGGAGTGTGTGTATATATGGGAGAGTGTGTGTATATATGGGAGAGTGTGTATATATGGGAGTGTGTGTATATATGGGAGTGTGTGTATATATGGGAGTGTGTGTGTGTGTGTGTGTGTATATGGGAGTGTGTGTATATATGGGTGTGTGTGTGTATATATATGGGAGAATGTGTATGTGTGTATGGGAGTATGTGTGTGACACCAGAGGTACCCCCCAATCAGTCACCTGCCCCGGTCAGTCAGTCACCCCTGCCCCGGTCAGTCAGTCACCCCTGCCCCGGTCAGTCAGTCACCCCTGCCCCGGTCAGTCAGTCGCCCCGGTCAGTCAGTCACCCCTGCCCCGGTCAGTCAGTCACCCCTGCCCCGGTCAGTCAGTCACCCCAGGCCAGGTCAGTCAGTCACCCCAGCCCCGGTCAGTCAGTCACCCCTGCCCCGGTCAGTCAGTCACCCCTGCCCCGGTCAGTCAGTCACCCCTGCCTGGTCAGTCAGTCACCCCTGCCCCGGTCAGTCAGTCACCCCTGCCCCGGTCAGTCAGTCACCCCGGTCAGTCAGTCACCCCTGCCCGGTCAGTCAGTCACCCCTGCCCCGGTCAGTCAGTTGCCCTGGTCAGTCAGTCACCCCTGCCCCGGTCAGTCAGTCACCCTTGTCCCGGTCAGTCAGTCACCCCTGCCCCGGTCAGTCAGTCACCCCTGCCCCGGTCAGTCAGTCGCCCCGGTCAGTCAGTCACCCCTGCCCCGATCAGTCAGTCACCCCTGTCCCGGTCAGTCAGTCACCCCTGTCCCAGTCAGTCAGTCACCCCTGCCCCGGTCAATCAGTCACCCCTGCCCCCCTCTCTCTGGTCTCCCCCCGTCTCCCCTCTCTCTGGTCTCTTTCTCTCCCTTCTCCTTCTCTCCCCCCTCTTTCTCTCTCTCCCTCCTCTGTCTCTTTCTCTCTCTCCCTCCTCTGTCTCTTTCTCTCTCTCCCTCTCTCTCTCTCTATTCCCCCCCTCTCTATTCCCCCCCTCTCTCTATCCCCCGCTCTCTCTCTCTATCCCCCGCTCTCTCTCTCTATTCCCCCCCCCTCTCTCTCTATTCCCCCCCTCTCTCTCTATTCCCCCCCTCTCTCTCTATTCCCCCCCCTCTCTCTCTATTCCCCCCCTCTCTCTCTATTCCCCCCCTCTCTCTCTATTCCCCCCCCCCCTCTCTCTCTATTCCCCCCCTCTCTCTCTATTCCCCCCCTCTCTCTCTATTCCCCCCCTCTCTCTCTATTCCCCCCCTCTCTCTCTATTCCCCGCCCTCTCTCTCTATTCCCCCCTCTCTCTCTATCCCCCCCCCTCTCTCTATTCCTCCCCTCTCTCTCTATTCCCCCCTCTCTCTATTCCCCCTCTCTATCTATTCCCCCTCTCTATCTATTCCCCCTCTCTATCTATTCCCCCTCTCTATCTATTCCCCCCCTCTCTCTCTATTCCCCCCCTCTCTCTCTATTCCCCCCCTCTCTCTCTATTCCCCCCCTCTCTCTCTATTCCCTGCCCTCTCTCTCTATTCCCCCCTCTCTCTCTATCCCCCCCCCCCTCTCTCTCTATTCCTCCCCTCTCTCTCTATTCCCCCCTCTCTCTATTCCCCCTCTCTATCTATTCCCCCTCTCTATCTATTCCCCCTCTCTCTCTCTATTCCCCCTCTCTATCTATTCCCCCTCTCTCTCTCTATTCCCCCTCTCTCTCTCTCTATTCCCCCTCTCTCTCTCTCTATTCCCCCTCTCTCTCTCTCTATTCCCCCTCTCTCTCTCTCTATTCCCCCTCTCTCTCTCTCTATTCCCCCTCTCTCTCTCTCTATTCCCCCTCTCTCTCTCTCTATTCCCCCTCTCTCTCTCTCTATTCCCCCTCTCTCTCTCTCTATTCCCCCTCTCTCTCTCTCTATTCCCCCTCTCTCTCTCTCTATTCCCCCTCTCTCTCTCTCTATTCCCCCTCTCTCTCTCTCTATTCCCCCTCTCTCTCTCTCTATTCCCCCTCTCTCTCTCTCTATTCCCCCTCTCTCTCTCTCTATTCCCCCTCTCTCTCTCTCTATTCCCCCTCTCTCTCTCTCTATTCCCCCTCTCTCTCTCTCTATTCCCCCTCTCTCTCTCTCTATTCCCCCTCTCTCTCTCTCTATTCCCCCTCTCTCTCTCTCTATTCCCCCTCTCTCTCTCTCTATTCCCCCTCTCTCTCTCTCTATTCCCCCTCTCTCTCTCTCTATTCCCCCTCTCTCTCTCTCTATTCCCCCTCTCTCTCTCTCTATTCCCCCTCTCTCTCTCTCTATTCCCCCTCTCTCTCTCTCTATTCCCCCTCTCTCTCTCTCTATTCCCCCCCTCTCTCTCTCTATTCCCCCCCTCTCTCTCTCTATTCCCCCTCTCTCTCTCTCTATTCCCCCTCTCTCTCTCTCTATTCCCCCTCTCTCTCTCTCTATTCCCCCTCTCTCTCTCTCTATTCCCCCTCTCTCTCTCTCTATTCCCCCTCTCTCTCTCTCTATTCCCCCTCTCTCTCTCTCTATTCCCCCTCTCTCTCTCTCTATTCCCCCTCTCTCTCTCTCTATTCCCCCCCTCTCTCTCTCTCTATTCCCCCTCTCTCTCTCCCCCTCTCTCTCTCCCCCTCTCTCTCTCCCCCTCTCTCTCCCCCCCTCTCTCTCCCCCCCTCTCTCTCTCTTCCCCTCTGTCTTCCCCTCCCTCTCTTCCTCTCCCTCTCTTCCTCTCCCTCTCTTCCTCTCCCTCCCTCTCTTCCTCTCCCTCCCTCTCTTCCTCTCCCTCTCTTCCTTTCTCTCCCCCTCTCTGTATCTGGATATCTTATTTACCCTATATTTCTTAACTGTCCTATACTACACCAAAATAGCTTATAATGCTTTCTTCCAGATCTGACTCAAGCTTCACACGGAAGACATCGGAACCCCCCCCTAACCCAGAAGACAGGTAGGGAACACATCCCCTCCAACTTATAACATTGCGGGAATGAGGTACCTGGACATTGAGGGACTGCGGATCAGGTAAGATCCCAGGTGGGATTGCTGCTTTAGATATTGTGAAGTGGGGACGTCCAGATACTGGTTAAGGGGTTCAGGAAACTAGTCATTCACCTGTGGCTTTTATTTCTAGATCCAACATTTACACACTTACACACACACACGTAACAAGGACTAATTGTAGTATAATGTAATAAATACATTTGTCAAAAACGAATGTTGTTCTGACTAGGAATTTATTAAATGTATTTTATTTATATATTTTATTTTAAAGCGGGGTTGGGGGCGGGGTTGGGGGTGGGGTTGGGGGCGGAGTTGGGGGCGGGACTAGGTGGCGAGTAGATTTTTTTGGTTGGGCGAGTAGATTTTTGGGTGATTTGTCGAACACTGCACATATGGATAATAATGCATTTGCCCATTTTAAATACATATAAATTACAATAAATACAGTCAATATATATTACACTTACCTTTTACAGGCACCCACGATGAAGGTCGTCTTCATCCTCATCTTCATCCTGCCCATGCCCCCTCCGATGCTGCAAAACATACACAAGAATAAAAACAGCCAATGTAATGTCCCGTAACCCCTTAATCACCATACCGGTTATTAACTGCTACAGTCATTAAGGGGTTAATCCACCCTCACCCACCACTTGGGAGGCCTACATAACCTCCCCCACTACACCCCCACACCGTGAGGCCTAACCACCCTCACCCACTACCCAACCGGGAGGCCTACCCACATACCCTTGGGGCCAATAACCCCTTTCCCCACCCCCAGTACCCACAATAAAAACAATACACTGCCCCACAATAAACATCATTATATTTATTAAATACATAACCCACCCCCTGTGCCCCCCCATAAATACATGATTTATTCTTTTACATACAGGGTTAATACCCCAGGCCCACGGGAGTCCCCGGTGGTCACCTCACAGACCTACAGGTGACCAGCATCATGTTTCACACAGGGTCTGGAGGCCTTATGGTGGTTCCCACCAGGCGCCATGGTCCACCAGGTGGTCTCCGCGGGTCACCGTGGGCCACAATGGGGTCTCCACGGTAGTCCCGCGGATGTCTGGAGGGCCCCGGATCAGACCCACAGGTGTCTGAGGGTCCTCGGGTGGTTCCCATGGGGGTCTGGGGATCCACGGGTGGTCCCTACGGGTCCGCGGTGCCCCCACAGATGTGGGGCCACCGGTTCTTCCCCGCAGGTGTCCCCTGTGGACCCGGCAGCCTGGTACCCGTGAGAAGCCCGAGGAGACCTCAGGTCTCTCGCAGACCAAAAGGAAAAACCCTGTACAGTATGTAAAAAAAAAAAACCGGACCTATACATTCAATACATCAATCCCCTCCCCAACACATACAGTTCAATAATGTGCAAAATAACTATTATCCAGATATGATAATAGATTATTTGCCCATTATGAAACACATAAAACATGCATATATCAAAACATGAATTCTTAATCTTAAAATCACCACATTGCATGTTACAATAAATCCAGCAGCAATTGTAAATATAAACCAACAAACCAGCAGCTACACAAATGTATATGAAATGACACACAATTGCATTGAGTGTGTACATGATGCAATTAATCTGTGCATCATGTAACACTATGCAAAATATATGTAACAATAATATAGACTATGAACAATGTCCCCTAACCACCAATGCCATCATGAAAATCAAATAGAAACTAAGCAACATCAATACATTTACCATCAATCAATTCCTAAACCAATTACAATACAATACAAATCAATTATACAATTCCCTATTCAATTCCTAATGCCAAACAATTGCCAAAAGAATTTTAATTGAAAGTAACCAACATCATTCTAATCTAACTACCAGAAAGAAGGCATTAAAAATAACGTGTAACTAAATACAAATTACATTATTCACACCAATGTCTAAATAAAGCTGATAAATACATTAGCCATACATGAAAAGAACATAAACATTAGCAAAACAATCAATTATTATCCCTGTATGTCTATCCATATAGATAGATATACATAACATACAGGGGCAATAATAGAGCATAAAAAACAATGCATTTACATCCAAAAATCACATAGAATACACCCATTCAGTGTCCGTGAATGTATGTATAGCCATAGGTACATAGATACATTCACGGGCATTACATGGGTCTGAAAAAATAAAAGACATGAATCAAAAATCAAAAAAACCTGTAACAGTAAAAATAATACACTTTTCTTTTGTTTACTTACCATTAGATGCCCACTCACCGAAATCCAGGCGACCAGTAAGCACTGGAACCAATCCACAGGTAACCATAAAAAAATAAACCCTTACAATCCATAATGGTGTCTTCTTTCTTCTATTTGTAATCCTTCCCGTCAGTCTTGGGGTCTTATTTTCTTCTTTGGGGTCTTCTTCGTCTTGCAAAAATGTAAAGCAATAATTTTTTCTAAGTCCAGCTTTTTTTGCGTCTACCTTGAGCTGACGTGTTCTGTTGAACGCAACTTTCGCGTACGCTAAGGTTGCGTTGCTCAGGGCATCCCGCTTAAGGGCAGAATTTAACGCAAACAGGGTAACGAACGAGCAAAGTTGGACTTAGAAAAAATTCCTGAAAAAAGTCGGTTTTAGATCGCAAAGTGCCTGTTTGCGTTGCTGAGTGCATCGTGTTCAGCGCATCATCACGTTCTAAGAGCACTTTGCGCTCTAAAAGTGACTTAACGGAGCTTAATGCATGACCCCCATACTGTTTTGCAAGGCTGGTATAAAAGCCCGGGAAAGTTACTGGCTCCGCTTTATGTTAATGTTCAGGAGGGCGACCCTTTGTCTACAACAGCCCCCCTGATCAAAGACTTGACTACTCTGATTGTGTACAATAGGGCTGAGAAACGCAGAGCCTGAGTGGTCTGTAAGTGCCATAATTCACACTTACAGACAAAAGTTTTTCCTGACCAGATACAAGTCTGGTAGACTTTCAGGCGCCCAAGGTTAGGGTATGGGGCTGAAACTCCATATAAACGAGTGTAAGCCCTATACCCAGTGTCTTTTGTGATGTCTTTATTTGAACCTGTATTGCTGAATGAATTGCCAATCCTGTACCTGATTGCTTCATTGTCCAACCCCAAAGTAAGTGCTATTTCTTGTCTGTTATTTATATCATCTTGTGTGTTCTCCTTCTTTAAGCAATAAACTATATTTATTATATCCAAGTCATGTTCAATTCAACCCACATATTTGGTGTATATTATATCCTATCACAAGTTACCATGACATATATACATACCTAACAGTTGCAGTGCGCAGTTGGTGTCTCTCTCAGGCCTCGGACATGGTGAAAAGAAGAGTGCTGAGCAGCGCTGACGCTCATGCTCTCCTGCTCAAGCAGGAGCTTTTTTGTGTCCCTGACTGAGCGTTAGTGTGTGCGCTTGTGTAGCCGTGTGAGAGCCGGGCAGGAGGCGGGTCGGGAGGCGGGGCTAGCGTGCCACGTCACGGCGCCAACATCACGGACTGCCATTGGCTTTTTGCAGTCACGTGACGGGCCCTCCGCGGCAAAAATTAAATTCTCCTGTCTCCTGCAATTCCAGACGCCTCTGCACGCCTGCGGAAGCGTGCGGAAGCGCCATCTAAAGCCACACTAACTAAAGATGATGGGGGTAAGTGGCGCGGCTCAGCAGGGGTCAGCACGGTCTTTTTGACCATGGCCCTGGCCTCAGGCACACACTCTCTCAGACACACACTCTCTCACTCTCTCAGACACACACACACACTCTCTCTCTCTCTCTCTCTCACACACACTCTCTCAGACACACTCACTCTCTCAGACACACACTCTCACTCTCTGATACACACTTACTCTCACACATACTCACTCTCTCACACATACTCCCAGACTCTCACTCTCTCAGACACTTACACTCTCTCAGACCTCATTCTCTCAGACACACTCACTCTTTCAGACACACTCTATCTCACTCTCTTTCACTCTTTCAGACACTCTCTCACTCAGACATACACTCTCACTCAGACACACTCTCTCACTCAGACACACTCTCTCACTCAGACACACTCTCTCACTCAGACACCCTCTCTCTCAGACACACTCTCTCAGACACACTCTCTCTCAGACACACTCAGTCTCACACTCACTCTCATACACACACTCTCTCTCAGACACACACTCACTCTCAGACACACACTCACTCACTCTCAGACACACTGTCTCTCTCTCTCTCAGACACAATGTCTCTCTCACTCTCTCAGACACACTGTCTCTCTCTCACTCTCAGACACACTGTCTCTCTCTCACTCTCTCAGACAAACTCTCTCTCACTCTCTGACACACTCTCTCAGACACTCTCACTCACTCTCTCAGACACACTCTCACTCACTCTCTCAGACACACTCTCTCTCTCACATACTCTCTCTCACTCTCACTCTCTCAAACACTCTCACACTCTCTCAGACACTCTCTTTCTCTGACACACACTCACTCTCTCAGACACTCACTCTCTCAGACACACACTCACTCTCTCAGACACACACTCGCTCTCTCAGACACACACTCGCTCTCTCAGACACACACTCACTCTCTCAGACACACAGTCACTCTCTCAGACACACTCTCTCAGACACACTCTCTCAGACACACTCTCTCAGACACACTCTCTCAGACACACTCTCTCAGACACACTCTCTCAGACACACTCTCTCAGACACACTCTCTCAGACACACTCTCTCAGACACACTCTCTCAGACACACTCTCTCAGACACACTCTCCCACACACTCTCTCCCACACACTCTCTCCCACACACTCTCTCCCACACACTCTCTCCCACACACTCTCTCCCACACACTCTCTCCCACACACTCTGACACACTCTGACACACTCTGACACACTCTGACACACTCTGACACACTCTGACACACACACACACACACACACACACAGTCACTAATACACACACACAGTGGAGAGCAGAGGCAGCGACGGATGTGAGTGACTGGGGGGAGGGAGGAAAAGCAGGAGACCCGTGCAGGCTGCTCCCCTTGCACACAGTCACAGATACACACACACACAGATACACACATACACACACACACACACAGATACACACACAGATAAACACACATACACACGCAGTGGAGAGCTGAGGCAGCGACGGATGTGAGTGACTGGGGGAGGGGGGAGGAGGCGGGAAGGGGGGAGGAGGCGGGACGAAAGGCAGGAGATCCGTGCAGGCGGCTCCCCCTGCACACAGTCACTGATACACACACACAGTTATACACACACACAGTCACTGATACACACACACAGATATACACACACACACACACACACACACAGAGCTACACACACACACACAGATAAACACACAGATAAACACACACACACACACACACACACACACACACACAGAAACACACATATAGATACACACACAGTGGAGAGCAGAGGCAGCGACGGATGTGAGTGACTGTTTGAAAGGCAGGAGATCCGTGCAGGCGGCTCCCCCTGCACACAGTCAATGATACACACACACACAGATACACACACACACACCCACAGATACACACACACACACAGATACACACAGATACACACACACACACACACAGATACACATACACACACACAAACATATACACACACAGTGGAGAGCAGTGGAGAGCATAGGCAGCGACGGATGTGAGTGACTGGGGGGGGGGGCAGGAAAGGCAGGAGATCCGTTCAGGCGGCTCCCCGCCTCCCCCTGCACCCACCGCCGGGACAGCAAAATGTACAACTCCCCCCCCAGCACCCCCGCTACCTTCTCCTATCACCCGGGGCAGAAGGGGATGGGATACCGAGCAGCCGCCAGCAGACAGAGGAGCCAGGAGCGGGAAGGCAGACACAAACACACTCACCATGTGCTCTGCACAAAGCGGAAGCCCCACCACCGGCTTCCTCTACCTGCAGCCAATCCCCTGCAGCCCGGTCGGCATTAAGGAGGGATGGAGGGGAGGGATAATCAGAGGGATGGTGGGGAGGGATAATCTGAGGGATGGTGGGGAGGGATAATCGGAGGGATAGTGGGGAGGGATAATCAGAGGGATGGTGGGGAGGGATAATCGCGGCGCTCCTCTAGGCAAGCCACGGCGCACCAGGGCGCCGTGGCGCACAGATTGATAACCACTGTTTTAACCCCTTTCTTGCCCAGGGGGGCTGGAATGCATCTTCTGTGGCAGGAGAGGGGTCATGTTCCTAAATGATTGCAGTGGTGCTGTTCCTGTCTCTCGAGACACATAATAGCCTCAGATTGGAACGCACCTGGAATCTGCAGCATATTCTGATTGAAGATCCTGATTATGAAAGGGAGAGCTGACCTTCATTCTACTCCTGCTTCTCATTGTACAGCTAATGCAACATAAAGAGAGATTAATAGGAAGACAGAAAGGGAAAAATATGACTTTGCCTCTTAACTGTTCCTTTGGGATAGGGCCCTGCAAGAGAAAATGCCCACAAATCAGGAAGATGTTTTATAAGAAGATATCTTCTCCACACCCAATTAAAGGGTAATCACTACAGGGTGAGAGAGAGAGAGCTCAATACTCATCATGCTATCTTATCTCAGAACCTAACAAATGCTCCTCATTTACCTGACTTTTTATTATTTTTTTCAAATCTTTTTTATTAGTTTTTGAATAATATACTGTAAATACAATAATTAAACATGCAAAGTAGAATGAATATATATATACACACACATATATATTTCTCTTTTATAGATCATATCTCGTCCTGGATTCTTATAAGGATATTCTACGTATTTATCCCACAGGTGTTAGACAATTAACCACCTGTTGTCTCTGATTTGCGCCTTTTGGATTTTGTCTACACACACACACACACACACACACACACACACACACACACACACACACACACACACACACACACACACACACACACACACACACACACACACACACACACACACACACACACACACACACACGTTGCTAGCGCTAGTTAACTATATGTTTGCTGGCACACAAATGTTTGTATTTGAGATACACAGCTGATGTAGTTTTAATTGAGCTCCAGTTTGCGGGCTTTTGTATTTTAAATGTCGGGTCTGCAGTTACTTCCCTCACTACCAGACGAAGCGCTATCACAGCGTGAAACGCGTAGAGGAGGAGGCTGTGTTGCAGCCTGCTGTTTTTAGTGTGTGTTTCTTCAATAAAGCTTTTTTTGTACTACCGGAGTTGGCTTCAGACTTGCTGTTTGCTGTAGCACCGGACAACTTCTCCCTCTCTTCGCATGCTTTCCCTGCCTGATGCACACTGCGCGAACCGAAGCTAAGGACCAACAAGACCCAAGACGGATGAGCTGACAGGGGTAAGCTTACTGTCCCTGAGCCCCGACTTTCATAGTGGTTTCCTCCATGCTCCATTCCCCCCCCCCCCACAGCCATTTACACCATAAGGTGTTGTATTCACCCAGCAATATACCTGAGCGCATGACAGTGTTACACTTCTACACAGGCATACCCCACATTAACGTACGCAATGGGACCGGAGCATGTATGTAAAGCGAAAATGTACTTAAAGTGAAGCACTGCCTTTTTTACACTTATCGATGCATGTACTGTACTGCAATCGTCATACACGTGCATAACTGATGTAAATAACACATTTGTAACAGGCTCTAAAGTCTCACCGCTTGCGCACGGCTTCGGTACAGGTAGGGAGCCGGTATTGCTGTTCAGGACGTGCTGGCAGGCGCATGCGTGAGCTGCCTTTTGCCTATTGGGAGCTATGTCCTTACTCGCGAGTGTACTTAAAGTGAGTGTCCTTAAACCGGGTATGCCTGTAATATAAATCTAGCATGAAAAAACTAAACTTATTAATAACTACTAACTGCTGAACCTTTAACCTCCCATAACCCACCTCGCCCCTCACCATAGCTCATACTGTATATTATCTACGAATTCTGCAAGAACATTAGACATTGCCTCAAAATAAAAAAGATACCACCTTCATACAGTATCTGAGACCTCCTAATTTCAGAATAAATACATTTGCATTGATAATGAAAATAAAAATCTAATTTTTAGAATCTATATACTGTAATACAATTCCCAGCATTATCTGGTCTCGTTATGATAGAGTTATATATTTCCAAATACGATAAGAAAGGAAACCAGATATCCATACATTTAGAGTGTTTTTGTCGTAAGGAAAAAGTAATGCTCTCTAAAGCACATATCTCCCATCTCTGCGCCCCCCCCTGCCTGTTCTCCTCCATCGCGCTCTCCCTCACCTCTGTTGCGTCAAATGACGCTGCAGGGTCATGTGATGTCACGTGACCCGCGGTGTCATTTGACATCATGTCTCCATGGCAACGGGCGTCATTTGAAGCCGCGTTGTCATAGAGATGCGTGACTGGAGCTGGGGAAGTAAGTTTATAGAGGCCTCATGCGCACAGCGCGGGGCCTCTGTAAACACCGCGCCCCCCCAGAAACATCTCATGCGTCCCCCCCAGTTTACGCACCCCTGCTCTAGTCAACCATTGTGTCATATTTTGTGCAGATACATTCTTCCAGTTAGAAGCGATGCACAATCTGGCAGATCATAGTAAATGTGTGATTTGAAAACTGGTGTTAGATTTAAAAAATAAAAATGATAAAAGCGCTAAAACCTAAATACTATTTAGTGAATTATCAATAATTTTTGATAACATGAAAAAACCCATGCATATGGGCCAGGCTGCCGAGTAAAGAACTGATGAGTACAACCAGAAACAGAACGTATAACAAATAAACCAGGCGCCTGAAACAAACAGTGACATTTTGACCATATATAAATGTCCAGATAGATATTCATGTGATCTTCAATGTGTCTCACGGGCAGTCATATACCATGGAAAAAAGAAACACAAAAAACATATCATAGCATATAACTATTGGGTGCACTAAATGCAAACTACTAAACGCACTAACTAAACTAACAGCATATAGATAACAAACTAGTGATAGACACAAATTCATTTATTAAAATATAATAATAAAAAATATATGACCGGTGTGAAATACAACGACAGGAACAGCCAGTCCTCCAATGATGGTAAAAATTGGAATCCTACTTACAAGGAGGAGGATAAAAGCAGGCCTGTAAGGTAATCTTTGTCCGAATACTAGCACACGGATGCTCCTTGGAGTTCTCCGCTCTGCGCCGTCGGTACACATAGCTGAGTCTTGCAACCACAGGTTTTAAGAATGAGACGTGAAAGACCGCTGGGATCATTATAGATTGAGGCAGTTGTAAGCGATACGCCACAGAATTGACCTGTTTGAGAATGGTGAATGGGCCCAGGAATCTTGGAGCCAGTTTCAGCGTAGGTGTCTTCAATCTTATGTTCTTAGAAGAAAGCCACACTTTGTCTCCTGGCCTAAATTTGGGTGCCTCACGGCGATGGCGATCCACCTGTGTCTTTTGTCTGAGTACTGCCTCCTGCAGAGTCCTTTGAATCTTCTTCCAAGAATTTTGGAGTGAGTTCACTCTGGAATCTGCTGCTGGAACTCCGGAAGGATTGGAAGAGATGGGAAAGCGCACTGGATGAAACTCGTAATTTATAAAAAAAAATGGTGACTCTTGAGTAGACTCATTTATGAGCGAGTTTTGAGCGAATTCGGCCCATGGGAGTACAGTAGTTCCACCCAGTTATCCTGTGCAACAGAAATAAAGCATCGCAGGTATTGCTCTAGTGACTGGTTTGTTCTTTCGGTTTGTCCGTTGGTTTGGGGATGATACCCAGAAGAAAAAAGAAGAGAGCTCTCCAACCTTTGAGCGAAGGCACGCCAAAATTGTGAGACGAACTGTGACCCCAGATCGGACACTATAGAGAGTGGGACTCCATGAATACGAAATATTTCCTTGATATAAATATCTGCCAAGGTGGCAGAGTTAGGAAGACACTTGAGAGGAATGAAATTGGCCTGTTTGGTAAACCTATCAACAATAACGAGAATAGTATTCATCCCACGAGAAACAGGAAGCTCAACAATAAAGTCCATTGAGAGGTGGGTCCACGGTTGGTCCGGAATAGGTAAGGGATGAAGCAGACCTGATGGCTTGTTGCGAGCGGACTTATTTCGAGCACAGATGGAACAGGAGTTGATGAATTCCTTGATATCCTTATACATTTTAGGCCACCAAAAAGTGCATCTGATCAAATCGGAAGTCCTCTTTGTACCCGGGTGACCGGCCAACATAGAGGAATGACCCCACTCAAGGATTTTCTGGTGAAATTGAGGTGCAGCATACAAACAACCCTCCGGCACTTCTATACCCTTCACACCTGTGGAGGTGTTCAATTCCTTGTACACTGGAAAGGCTATGGAGAAGAAGAACACTCATGGATACCTCTTCATCAGATCCATGCTCCTGGCTTGATAAAGCGATTACACGCCAGGTTTCCGCACAAGCCTTGTGGGAATCATCCTGTGGCCGATTTTAAAGGGGGGGGTACTGTAAAGAATCTGGGAACACATCCTTTGTGACGTGTTCCCTGCTTACCTGTCTTATGTCAGACCTCCGCTCTGGCACCAGCGCATGCACGCAACCCCGCTCTGCTTACAGAGCGCGCGCGTGCAGCTCTTAGTGTGCCACGGAGCTTAGCTCTGCCCCCTCAGACGCGCCGCGCACAAGTGCCGATGTGCACCGCTTCCCTTGCTACTGGTTCCTGTTTCCTATAAGTACCCTGCTCTCACTCCCAGTCTTTGCGGAGCATAACTTGTTGTAGCCTTGAGCTCCTGCGTCCGTTGGGTCTTGCTCCCTGTCCTGTGTTCTCTTGCAGTTTACTCTTCATGTACCGACCTGGCTTGACTTTGAAACCCCTCTGGGTATTGACTCCGGCTTATCCTCGACTCTGTGGATTTCTCCAACCCAGATCACAGCTATACGGACCACCACGATTCTAACCTCTCCAACCCCAGACCACGGCTACATGGACTTTCATTATTTTGACCTCTCCAACCACAGACCACAGCTAACTTACTTCACTATTCTGAACTCTCCATTCCATTCAAATGTAGCCGGGTCTGGATCGGAGAAGGCAGGGTAATCCGTGGACAAGCCGGGGTCAGGTTTGGAGAAGGCGGGGTTAATGATATCCATGCTGGGTTTGGCAACAGGAAGCTTGAGCGAAGCTGCTTCAGCGTAGAAGAACTTCAGTAAGAAAGGAACAGGAACAGGGGATCCAGTGCTTCAAAACAGCTCTTCCTAGCCGGGTACAGCTGTGAGTAGTGGAAGCTACTGGAAGCGGGAAGATTACAGAAGGTATAGCACAGAGGATCCAGCGCTTCAGCACAGAACCGCTCTCCCTAGCCAGGTACAGCTGTGAGTAGTGGAGGCTACTGGAAGCAGGAAGATTGCAGAAGGTATAGCACAGAGGGTCCAGCGCTTCAGCACAGAACCGCTCACCCTAGCCGGGTACAGCTGTGAGTAGTGGAGGCCACTGGGAACAGGAATTGCAGGCAGGCAACAGGAACACCGATGCAGGCCTCTGCATGAGGGATATGCAGACAGGCAACAGGAACACTGATGCAGGCCTCTGCAAGGAGAATATGCAGACAGGCAACTGGAACAATCAAGCTTTAGTACTGGGGACTCCAGCATTTCAGCACGGGAAGCAGGAAATGCTAAGGCAGAGGTGTTTGTGGCAAACACAGTTACATCCAAGGAGATCTTGGTTTATGCTCAGCCACTTCCTGGAGGAAAATGCTGACTCTGAATAGTATAGCTAGCGAATATGGACAGAGCTGCACAGGGGGCATGCAGCCTGCAGTGATTGCAAGCGCAGGTGATGCCGATTGTCAGTTCAAGGAGAAGTTTGTCTGAAAGCTCCATAGCTCTGTAAGAGTGAGTTCCAGCCAAACCCAGGAGCGGATTCCTTACACTATGAGACCCTTTGCTACAGGGACTCGACCTATAGGAAAGTGCATCCCGGACAAGTTACCAATTTCTGTATGTAAAAGCCCACCTGTGACACCAAGGAGTCAGAGACACAATTGTATCACTGTAGTTGGTGATTCGGTAGATTACTTCCCGCTTTCAATAATACCAGGGCAGACTTTGCAAAGCTATGTTTCACACAGCAGGGACTGCCGAGTCGATTTGCCCAGATAATCTTCTAACATCATGTAACTTTTGGACGTTATGCCGACTGGGTCAGACGTGAATTTTGACAGCTCCAGGGGTAAGAAGGCTATTCCTAACAATATGAGGAGAGCAATTTTAGATGACCATGGGAAGCAGTATAACTGCACTACTGCAGAATTTAAGACCGTGAGAGGAACAATCAATGGACTTTTACAGCATTAGAGGGCTGTGAGCATTAGCATTAGAGGGCTGTGACCTGTGGGCTGGACGAATCAGTGAATACAAGTGATGACAAAAATGTAATTGGCATTACCTGTACTATGCATGCGCACAAATTCAATTAAATACATATGTGACCCATCTAAAAAAAACCAACCTCCTTAACAAAGCATACGAGTAGCTCCGTGGCTGATACTATACACCTCATACATCGACGTATGCCCCTTGCAGACACACTTACCAGAACACCTTCCTACTGTCTCTGTACATTCTTCCTCTGTACCAATTTGATTGTAAGCTCTTCAGGGCAGGGACTTTCCCCAAATGTCACTTTTATGCCTGAAGCATTTCTTCCCATTATGTGTTATTTATATTATTTGTTATTTGATTATGTCACGTGTATACTGCTGTGAAGCGCTATTGTACACTATGTACTGTACATTAATGGTGCTATATAAATAAAAAATATACTGTATATACATACATACAGTTTACATAGAACGCGCATGCACACCGACGCAGCACAGGGTAATTAATGCATCTTTTTCTAGTTGATTATTTTTACAGATGTGTCTGTACAAGAGACAGCCGAAAGAGGATGTCAGTTCTGCATGACTACATTGTCGGATGCACGCTGTGGGATCAGCCACTGTGGAGTTGTTGGACCCAGGACGGATGAGCTGACAGGGGTAAAATTGCCGTTTTGCCCCTGAGCCCCGACCTTTCTAGTGGTCCTCTCACACTCTCCGTGTCTTACCTCCAGCTCTCACACTTTCCAAGTGTGTTTAATTATTCAGCGCCAGCCAGAGCGCATGACAGTTACACATTTCTGTCAGTTGAAGAAGATTGTATTATTGAAAGAAGATTGGGAAATAATACAAAGTCTTTGTTATTTATATTGAAGCTCTAATTTATCTAATAAAAAAAAAACAGTCTACTCCCTGAATGAAATACCTGCTCGGAATTGGCTTTTTCAGACCAAGGAAGTACAAAGCAAAATGTTTATATGCATAAGGAGCCTTCCTATAAAATTATCTATACGTTTAATAATTTTCAACTTACTCCTGAAAAAATGCACAGTACTAGTTAAGCCTCCTGAAAAGACCAAACCTCTTTGCAAAGAGTTTGTGATGGCCAGTATGACCACAAATGATTCTGAACTGCTCTCCAGATTTGGCACTTGGTTTTGGAATCACAGGTGCAGAACAAAAACAATGCCTTCTGCAATTCCGATCAGGAAGTGGACCCGCAGGGCTAAGGTAGGATGCAAATTAAGTGACCAGAGCCCAGGAACAGAATCCTGTTAGAGTATCCGTAGTCAGTAAGCAGGCAAAGGGTCAGGGCAGGTGGAAGGCAGCGAGGTTGGGATCACGGTACGGGGTCAGCAACAGGGATTCCAAATCGGGTAATGTGTGACGGTGAAGGCCAACCGGAGCTGCTGCAAATAGAACTTTGCTTGGTGACTCCCACTGGGAATAACAACCGTAAGTAGCAGGCTGCCAATAACCGCAATGGCTGAAATGAGAAAGGGCAGGCAAGCTGGAACACCCGAATTGCAGCAAACCCCGGCATGGATCGGGCAGAATACTTACACCTCTTAACCTTATGTAGCCCTGGTAAGAAATGGGGCCATAGTTCTATCCTCCTCCTGGTATAATTCCTGCTAAGGGCAGGTTGCCAGGAGTTATCATGGGTTTCCCCCACTTCAAGCACTTGCCCTGAATGGTGGAGGTAGGTCACCTGACCCTGTATCCAATCAAGAGACACAGGGGCGGTGCCTGCAGATATCATAAAGAGCAGTGCACTTCCTATTTAGACAGAGAGTCTGACAGTCAGTCAGGTGTGAGAGTAAGTGTTAGGGAGCAGAGGAGTGAGCAGCTTATGAGTAGAACTGATAGAATATAGTGAGGTGGACCACATACCTTTCACCCTGCTTAGTGGGTGAGGGAAGAGCTAGCCCCACTCTGGATGGCCCTAAGGTCCAGAGTGGAGGCAGGGACCATCACTAAGGAGAACAGCTGGTGGCATTGTAAATCAACTGTACCTGTCTGCTGCAGCGGGAGACTGAGTAATAAAGGAGTCTGCTGTTTAAAGAGAACCTTGTGTGAGACTGGAATCTCTTATCCCTGGGGGGGGGGGGATTTCTGTGGTAGGGATTCCACCCCGCATCCCTGGAGCTTACTACAGATGGAGGCGCTGCACCATTGAAGGAGAACGAAGGCATCCACCCCAGTACATCAAGTATGAAAAATAGAGCATTGAGTGTGTAAAACACACAGGTTACCACTCGGTGACTGCTGGTGTGGAAGTCAGATGCTTGCTTCCCTCAGTAGGCGCTTTCATCAGCAGCTGTAATGCAGGACCCTCTTAGGAACTCCTCTTCAAAGTGTCAGTGTCTCCATAGGGAATTCCCCTTCAGATCAGCTGGGCTCCGCACTCGATATTGGCACTCAGAGGGTCCCCAGAAAGTTCAACAGGGACTGGAGCAGTTTGTGAAGCTCCTCGATCAAAAACCGTCATGCACAGAGGTAAGTCTGATAGCTGCAAGCGTATCCCCAGCGTGCCACGCTGTCGCTTCGTTGCGGGACGCTGCGTGATGACGTCACTGTGTCAGCGACTCAGGATCGATCGGCAAGAGTGTTTCTCAGTCTCTCAAATGCCCGAAATTACACACAGAGATGTAAATAGCCAAAGCAATACCAATAAGTATAATAAATGTGACTGGCATAGAACAATAGACCGTAAAACATCCAACGCGTTTCTTCCCTGAAGTAGTAGTTATCACTACAAAACGCGTTGGATGTTTTACGGTCTATTGTTGTTCATACTTGATGTACACAGATTATTTACCCAATATTCAATACACATTGTATTTACTTGCTTCACCATTTGCGTTTTGCGCTGTTTTTTGTTTCCATTTCTGTAGTGTATTGGGGGGTGTTGAGCCACCCCCTATCTTTATAGCAGCAGACGCCATCATCATTCACTGCACGGTCATGTGAATCATTTTTATGACTTTCACTGTGGTTTTTGTGGCTTTATATTGGGCTACTTAATTAGAGGGGTTTTGGTTATTGCACCTTATCACCTGTTTGTATAGAGGTTAATTAGTTGCGCACAGTATATTTTTGTTTTTCACCATCCACCCCAGTAACCTGTCCTGTTGTCCCCATGTCATCGCGGGAGACTCAGGCCCTCCTGTTGCCAGCAGGTATGCACCACACAGAGACATGAAGCCAGACCATAGAACACCTTAGGGGGTCCAATCTGCGACCGGGTGGGGGTCCATGGGTTATACTTAGGTAGCCCCCTCTGGGGCTTCTGTTGAGTTAAGGGGTTAATGGCCTTATTGGCTTAACTGTGTGGGCTCACGCAGGCTAATGCCCCTCTTCCATCCCATGGTAAGGAGTGACTTAGCAGGAAATAACCCATACCCACTTTATGTCTGGTGATCAGTGACATCATCATCAGGGTATATATGGCGTCTTTGTCTGAGACATCTGACATCCATCTCTCTTATTTTTCCTTGACTTCCAGTTGAGACATTTTCCTTTTTGGTCAATTACCAGACCTTCTGAGCCTGAATAATGGTATTTCGCTACCCCTTTGTCTTCCACTTGTTTGAGTTTAGCGTTTAAGTTCAGCTTTTGACGTCCTCTTCTTGCAAAAGTCCCTGAGCATCCTGCAGTTGTGACTTGAGTGTGGAGAAATGTTTGGCAAGTTGAATGGATTTGGTGTCTGATCGGGAGAGGATACCAGTGACATTATCCAGCTCCACCTGCAGTCTGTTTGCTCTCTCTGCCAGCTAAGATTGCTTGTAAAACTGCATAAAAGACAGGTCATTTATACTGCAAATAACCATTCACCACATTCTTGTTGTTGAGAAAATTTCACACAATCATTCACTGTAGTCTATTGATTTTCAGATGTCACATGATCATTCACCCCATTGCAATGGATGTGAAGATTTCAGGTCACTAGCTTCCACATTCTGGTAGTTTTTGAGATTGCACATAATCATTCATGATAGTCCGATGGTGGTGTAGATGTTACAGAGATATTATATGGTCATTCACTGCAAAGCAGTAGTTGTGGATGTTACACATGATTATTCATTGGAGCTCACAGGTTGTGCAAGATTTATCAGACGTGGTTACGGTTGTCAGAGGATTACAGATGTGTCTGTTGATGTTAAATGTGGCTGTAGAGGTATTAGGTGATGGAGATGAAAGGCCAGCCCTGTGAAATGAACCAAACTGTGAAAACATGAGTTGAATGACGCAGCTGATGTATTTGTGTTGTTTTAAGCTGATATTTTCTATCTCATTTTGGTTAAAAACTAGAAAAAATCCCCATGAAATATCAGAGCCATATGCTCTATTTTTTTAATGCGCTGTCAGTTTTGATTTCACTATCTGCCTACGATGTTTGTGGGCTGTCATGAGCACGGGGTGAGAAATGAAAGCAAATTCTGTAGGACAATTCCGAGGACAGCAAAGTGCGGGAATACTGTATGATACAATACTCAGTTGCAGTATATACATTTAGGTGACTCAATTAATGTTACGATTAACACTATAGGAATCATTTATTACTACAACTATGTCAGTGTAATGTGTTTTGTCTCCTTTGTGCATTGCAAATGTTAGATAATGTACAGCTATAGTTCAATTCTTTGGCCAAAGTATTTTATGTTTGAAAGCCACGCCACAGTATCCCAGATTTCGCATTTCCTAACACTACTGCACCCACAAAAGGCTCTCATAACCTTTCTAATGGAGGGAGAGGAAGCAAGAGAAAGACAGAGGGGTGTAAGAGAGAGAGAGAGAATAAAGGTGGGTGTAAGAGAGAGAAAAGTGGGTGTAAGAGAAAGATAAACGGTGGGTGAGAGAGAGAAGGTGGAGTGATAGAGGAGCAGGTAACAAAGAGAGAGGGGGGAAGAGACGGGGAAAGAGGGGAAGGGGGGGAGAGGGGAAGGGAGGGGAGAGGGGAAGGGAGGGGAGAGGGGAAGGGAGGGGAGAGGGAAGGGCGAGAGGGGAGAGAGGAAGATCTAGAGGGGGAGAAGGAGAGAATGGGAGAATGGGAGAGAGAGAGGGGGGAGAAAGGGAGAGAGTGGGGAGAGAGAGCGGTAGATGTACAGATGTAGGACAATGGTTGGTTGCACAGTCGGCACAGAATACGCAGACTAATGGTCACTCAGGATTAACATAGCGGGGTCCCTGCTTCTGAATGGAACTCCCGCTGTGTGAATCCTACCGGGCTGCACCAGTCTGTAACAGACGCGCAGTGAGAGTAGATTGTATCAATCCCTCTCTCTGCGCACCTCTGGCAGGCGATTGTTCGGCTTTTCTTTTAGTTTAATAGCATATTATTGAAGCAGGGGTTCTCCGAGCTGAAACGCATTAATTTCAGCCCAGGGGACCCTGCGCTTCTTGAGTTACAAGCCCCGGTATAGGTTGCCGGCTTCTCCGGTGCATTTAAATGTCTCGGTCATGTGACGCGGGAGAATTAAACATGCAGGGACAAACCGGGGCCTGTAACTCAGGAAGTAGGGTGTCCCCACAGCTGAAAGAAATACTGTTCTGCTCCGGAGACTCCCTGATTCAATATTTTGTCATTAAAATAAAAGCATATACAAAAGAATACGACTGTAACGGCGCCTAATGGGAATATAAATATAGTGTGTGCCGCACTGCCAACGAGTTCAATACAACCATACAATGTCCTGGAGAGAGATTTCCTGAGTTCACAATTGTGCTGACACAGGAAAGCAGAGAAGCCTGCACACAGACACTGTCTTGCACATAAAGGTTTGCTGAGATCAAGACACCCAGACACCTATATTTCCTGGACCCTCCAGTACTGCAGATAGGGTCTGGGGCAGTATGTTAGCCTTTACAAAGGATAGGAGATTGTTATTTTGTTGTTTTTGTATGTTTTGCCTGGATAAAGGAACAGGCTCAAAAAAGCCAAGATATAATTGCTCCCAAATCGGTCTCCATTATATGTACCTCTGCACATATCTCTTACAGAGTGTAAGTGAATATACTGTCAGGATCGCGCCTCCGCCATCTACACTTCCCTGCTTACCGGCAGCTACTAACCTTCAGGGTGGCCCGCGCGGCCGCATCCTTCGCTCCTCCTCCGGTTCCCGTCCTCACGGCACACCGCCTCCACCTCCTGGAGACACGCGGCAGATCCCGTCCGCGCACACATCTCGGCGCATCGCGCCCCAGTCGCGCATATGCACATCTTAAAGGGACAAACGCCTATAATAATACCTGGATTGATCTCAGGTGAGCTACACCTGAGCTACACCCTGCCTCAGCCTATCATCAGTCTACCTATGTCTGAGCCACTCCTCCCTTCTCTCCCCGATTGGTGCTTCCCTGTATATAGTCTCATTCTGCCTTCCAGTCTTTACTGAGCATAGACGTTCTATGCACTGTGCTCACTTGCAGCCTGAGTACCGGTCCACGTTGATTCCGTATACCCTGTGACCCTGCTTGTTCCTGACCTGTCTCTTCTTGTTCCCCTGAACCTTGGCTTGGCTAACGGGCTTCTACGCTCTCAACTCCACGAACTCGGCTTATGGACATCTACTACTCTACGCTCTCCAATCCTCGACTACGGCTTACAGATCTCGACCATTCTACGCTCTCCAATCCCGGACCATAGGCAAGTACCCGCTACCCTCTCCACTCTCCTATCCTGACCCGGCTACGTTCACGACCCTGCAATCCAGACCCACCCCCATGGCTTAGGGAGGTGGTTATATATATTCCTCACCTTGGCCCTGCGGTTCAGTCCAGGTTGCAGTGAGCATCCGTGATATATACACTCTTAAAACTCTCAGCCCCAATGGCCTGAATGAACAGTTTGTTTTTGCATCATTCATTTGCCCCCTCTATAGTAATGAAACATGCTCTATGGGCATATATTCAAGATTTCTAAGCATCTACTCACTATAGAGGCACTACACACCCCTTCAGCTGAACGATATATTGTCGGAAAAATTGTTCATTTTTGAAGAACACTGTGTTCCAACAATTTGATGGGGTGCAAATCTCAACTATTTGCAACTATTACATATTTTTGAAACCAGGTATATGATTTACTTACCAATGGAGATGAATAGGTTTCCCCTTCACACCTACCTTAGTAACTCCAATATCTCGTACTATGGACAACTAGGATCCCACTCAGTTGCACCACTCTAGATCTGATGGGGTTGATAGCATGGGTTACATGTGTCTCTCTCTATAGCTATGTGTATTGATAGGGCTTGACAAATTTACCAAAAAAGCTACTCGCCAACAGGCCCCTCCCCCAATTAAAATAAATTTAATAATAAGAACTAATAACATTATTTTTTCATAACATAGTTTATTAATTGTATTACATTTATACAATACTACAATTCGTCATTGTTACATAGTTGATGAGGTTCGGGGAAAAAATGAAATGTAGACGACAGATACCTTATCCTATTTTCCTACTTACAGTAAAGTACATTGATCACGAGGAAGGCAAACAAAAAACCCAGCGACATCAACTAATGATATCTCTTAAGGGGAAAAATTAATTTCTTCCTAGCTGCAAGAATTGGCAATTGGGTTTCTCCCTGGATTAACATCCTTCCCATGTTTACTTATTAATCATATTCCCTCTTAGACGTCTCTTTTCTAATGTGAATACATCTAATTTAGCTAGCCTCTCCTCATAGAAATACATTTATTATTTTATAATGTATGAATGAGAATGTATATCAAAACAATATATCACGTGGAGAAAGGGGGCACATCTGTCGGATCGCCAGACTGTGTCCGCATCGGCGGTACACAGAGTGTCAGAGCGTGGTGACGTCAGCAGACTGCCCTCATGCGTGCTCGGCGCTCAATGCGTTTTAATAGACAGCAAACAGAGAAGGAAACACTGAGAGAAATCTCCCTCCTTTCTTACTGCTACTATTCTCTTAGGCAGAGTCTGGGTTTATTGAGCTGGTGGGGCTGAGCTGCTGCAGAGTTATTGATAGTAATGCTATCAGGGAATACCCACCCCTCCTATACTGTCCACTCACAGTTAATCCTACAGCTGCAGGGCTTCATTAATCATCTCTGCAGTGACATCAGTCCCTTCCCTCTGTGTCTCATCAAACCCTCTCCCTATCCTCTTCCTCTCTAACCCCCCTTCTCTCACCTACCTGGCTTCGGTGGAGCTGGGCAGCAGAGGAGGAGGTCGGCGGGTGTCGGAGGCAGAAGAGGAGGACTCACACAAAAAATGTAATTATAATACAAATGCCATGACTACAAAATAAATATATTTGTCTAATAGCATCCACATTCATGCTGTACTATTCATACTCTCTCGCCCTGCTCACCGATTCTTTTTTGCCCTGCTCCCCATTCTCTCTCTCCCCCCCACCATTCTCTGTCTCTCTCCTTCCCGCCATTCTGTCTCTCCCCAACCCACCATTCTCTCTCTCTCCCAGCACCACCATGTTTGCTCTCTTCCCCCCCCCCCCACGCCACCATTCCCTTTCTCCCCACCACCATTCCATCTCTGCTCCCACCATTCTCTCCCCATCTCTCCCCCCACCATTCTCTCTCTGCCTCTCCCCCTCCATTCTCTCTCCGCCTCTCCTACTGACATTCTCTCTCCGCCTCTCCCCCCGCCGTTGTCTCTCCGCCTCTCCCCCAGCCATTCTCTCCGCCTCTCCCCCCGCCATTGACCTAGAGGAACCATTTCTAACAGGAGGGGCTGTGAGCAGCAGGCATGCTTACAGGCACAGGGGCTGTGATTAGCATGGCACAGAAGACCAGTTCTTGCTGTTATTGCCCCGCCCCATTTTTTCTGCACCTGGGACATTTGAAAGCTTTTAAACTAATTGTCGGGACTCTCTTCCCCCTGCACTCCTCCTGCTGTGCTCTGTCTTGCTCCTCTGCTCCATGGTCCTCCTCAGTCCTCTTCACCGTGCCGTTCACCACCTCTCCTGCCCTGCTCCAGTAGTCCTCCTCAGTCCTGCTTCCAAACTCGCCAAGTGGTAATTTCAATACGCCACAAGCGAGTGGGCTTGTCGAGCCCTGTGTATTGATATGCAGGGCTCGAAAAATGCACTCGCCCGGGGCGATTGCATTTTGCCCACTGTCGTGTCTTTTCGGCGGCGAGTGGTGCACAGTCTCCAGGCATTCTCCTGCATCTCTCCCTCAAACTCCAGTGTCTCCCCCTGCAAGTCGTGTGAAAATGGCAAAGCGAAATGTCGGGTTACCTAGTTATGACATCATGGTCTGCGGCAAACTTACCAAACGGCTTCACTTTGATCCTACGACATTCCGTTCTACAACGATGCGCGGTTGTTGCCTTATCTCCTGCTGCCTAACGCTGAGTTCGGACAGGCTGCGATGCGCGCGCACGTTCGCCACTCTTTCGCTTTGGTGGGTGGGAGTTTTCAAACTGAAACCGACCCCCGGCGGTGAAGTACAGCGTTGTCCCCGCTGCACTTGAAAAAGACAACTGATTTCAAGTGGCCAATCACAAACACACACACAGGTTTTTTTTTTTAAGTCCCACCTCCAATTGCGTAATTCTTGAGCACACATCGCCCAGCAGAGGCGCGGTTGCGTAGCAGCCTGTCTGAGACCTCTGACCGTCACACTAGAATCCGCTAATTTTATTTAGTCCGTTTTTAACTTGGCTTTACTGGTCTTATGCACTACACTGACATGCTCCAAAGTCTGAATTTCATCCTCTTCCTACAATACAGCCTTTTTTTAAGCGCATCAGACAGAGTGCAGATACCGTCTCAGAATACTGATATATGTACAGATCCTGACTGAGACCTTACTGCGATGACCCTGCATCTACCAACAGTCGCATACCATCGCACAGGATTGCCTCTTCTAGCTGAAAACAGGCACACACCACCGAACTATCCCTACACCGTGTGAGTCTTGTGATAATATTGGGTAGCTTCTATATGGACCTATGAGTCCAAGTTTCCGATCTTCTCACACCTTGACCTCTGTAATTTTACTATTTGTTATGTACCCTTCTCTTTATCCCCTTTTATTTTAACATAGTTAATAAAAGTTAGGTGTTAATTCTGTCACCAGTTCCACAACTCAATACTAGTTTGAGTATATAGGCGTGTATTCTTTTTTCCCCTTTCTTTTGCATACAGATCATTTTTACCTTAGTGCACCTTACCAGTTTCTATACACTCCCAGGTTGCAGAGAGCACCCTATCTGTTTTATATATGCACCTCTATTTATACTCCTCGGTTCCTCCTCATTCGTGCATCACAGATTACACAGATTACAGTTGTTGGTTAGAATTAGTAATCCATTGTGCGGCGCGCCATTGATAGAAAAAACTTCAGATTGCCATTTTTGAGACTGATCTGTGGAAATCCCTGGGCCAAATTTCTACTCCTGAGGGTAAGTCCGTAAATTATTATTTGAGGTGGCAGCATAATTGTAGCCAACCGTGTTTCCTTATACTGGCGATGGCCATAGTGAAACAAATATGCAAAACAAACATAGTGGCCCCCGCATGATCTTGTGCTAACAAAGTTATTTATTGCATCAATGTTTCGGTCCCTGCTCAGAACCGTTATCAAGATACAAGACCAAAATGAGCAATACAGATGTAGCAAGACGGCACGGTGTGGCACCGAAGGACTAACTGCAGAGTGTCCCATTCAGAAGCATTGATCCCCTGCAGCTGCATCGCAACAGACACTGTACCAGGCGCCGTTGACTTTCGCTTGTTCGTCCGCAACACAGAGGCCAGTAATTCTGGCTACATTTGAAAATAAGTTACTTTTCACCATTTAAGTGCCTGTACATGTTTTTGCATATATCAGAGGTTGGATGTGTTAACACTTAAATACGCACCTGTGGCATTTATCAGCCTCTTATTTAAAGTTTTCTACATGTTAAATATTCACAACTAAATTGATCAAACTATGGCCTCTGCACCAGTCATCTGTCAGTCATCCCTACAGCCATTAGCAGTGGTCCCTGCAAACCTTCAGAATTCCCTTTCATTCAGGGCATAGCTCTTCTATCAATGAGGACAGCTATTATGTTGTATTCCAGACATCCTGGAAAACAAAGTAAGCCTCAATTTTCAGAAAGAAGACCACTCGGGGACATAAGGGTTATTCATTAACTTCTTAAGGGCTGCTTAACAGTTACTTACCTAACTGACCCAAAAGTCACACTGTGGTGCTGCAGGTTCTGTTCTCAATCTTGGCTCTGAAATCCTCCAGTTTTCAATGTTGGAGAAATACTGGCTGAAAAATAAGTTTCGCTGTGAAATTAGTTTGTGCCATAGGTTTTTTCTGAAAACAATCATAATACATCCCCCATAAGCAAGATTTCAACCTTATTTTAACGTGTGTTAAATTGCAGCATTTAATCGCAATTTTTGTCTATTTTTATTTTTATCATCACGCAGATTTTATAAAGATAGAAAAGTTAGTTAACATGTGAGTTAAAAATGCAGATTTACTTTTTTTTTTTCAAGTTTAATGAAGTTTGGTGTATCTAGGTTGAGGCTGATGTGTCATGCTCCATTTGAAAACATGTAATACTGCATCATGCAGGACACTAGAAGTAGTCAGTATTGTGAAGTACAGGGGGTCCTGAGTTTTTATTCTCCCTTGGCATCTCTCTCATGTGGCAAATATGCTGCTCTGCAATTTTCTTGCTAACACCATGCGGCGTTTCTTAATCTTAATTAATTTAATTTATTTTGTACATCAAACATTTATTACTAAAAGTAGTACAAACCTTCATAACGGGTGTGGGTCGTACGTATGAAGGATTCATACTGAAACTCTTCCGAGCAGCACTCAAAAATTAGCTTTAAACCACATGCATAAACTTTCTGACTGAGTAGTTACAAATAAAAAATATTAGTAGCAACAAAGGAAACCAGTACATTAGGCCAGGAAACTCCCACAAACAACTAGCTAAGGTTTCGGAGCCTCACGGCCCTTTCCTCAGGCTCTACTTTCTATTTTTGAAAGCGTCACAGCACATGACGCGTTATTCGTTGTTGGAAATTAATTTGTAAGCACTGCATAATACCGGATTGAAACCATTTACACCCAATAAAAACAAATTGAAGTCTTTATTTATAACTAGTGTTGGTAAATATCAATTTAATCAATCAATTAAATGGGCAATCCAAGCAATATCCTACATGTTTTTTTTTTTTTTTTTTAAATAAATCAGTACTGTAGTATTTGATAATACTTACGACCTTTTTTTATTTTAAAATTCAACCCTTAATACTATTTTTTTTTAATATACAGTACTGAGCATATTTTGATTTCTATAGCAGGCATTAACCCACCTACCCAGCAGTTCAAGATCTTTGTAACATTTTCCTGTTTGTGATCATTTGTTGCCAATATTCCCAGCAGTTTGAGCTCACATTGTAACAATAGATAACGTTACCTTAGTAATATAAGAATACATTGTAGCTGTTGAGTTACACTGACTGCAGGATTGACGTGAAACTGAAATGCAGCCATTTAGTGAACGCTGGGAAACAGGATTTTGATGATCGATCATGGGAGAACCAATCGATCCGCAGCTTAGTTAATTAGTTTTCCATAAAGGTAATTAAATGCTATATATATTAAAACAAAAAGAACGATTCCTGCACTCCTACCAATTAGGCTAAAATAAAATAATAATCTGGACATCACACTCTATTGAAGAGTAGGTGAATATATAAGGCTGACAGAGAGAAATATGTGTAAGTTTTATTATATTCACAAGGGAATTTGTGCACCCACAGTTTGCCTCTCAGTAAGGTAACTATGATACTGGCTTCAGCCATTAATTGCACTACTCACATAAGCTTAAATAAACATACTGTAACCCGTTTCACACATTTTTTCACCAGTCCATGGGACAACTATTACATATATTTAGTGTAGGTACCTGCATATGGTTATGCCTTGTCGTGGCATGCAGGCTTATAAATGCTTTGGCCAAAGGGTTTAACTAAATTACCCTTTTTCATGAGATTATTATTTTATTTTAGCCTAATTGGTAGGAGCGCAGGAATGGTTATTTTTGTTTTTCTATATGTAAGGCCTATCTTTTTACCAGCAGCAAACTTCTATAGGGATGAGCACTGTATTATGTACAGTTTCTCACATATATTAAAACAAACAACATTTTTTTTTTTAAAAGCTGCTTGGATTGCATCTTTAAACAGAAGGACAGAGAACCACTGCATCCAGATGTAGCAGAGTTTCAGTAAGTCCCCAAATAGCATGCACTCTGAGACCCACACGTAATGATGTAACTGCACTGCTGCATTATCGTGTGGGGCTCAGAGGGCATGCTATTTGGGGACTTACAGTACTGACACTGCCTGAATCTGGATGCAGTGGTTCTCTGTCCTTCTGTTTAGATACCCTTTTCCCCTAGTGCACCTACCACACCCTCTTTATTTAGGGGTGCTGGTATCACTTCTTGGTTTTGGTTTGCCTCTTTATCAGACATTTTAAGGCTTACGACAAGGGCTTGTGGTATGTTATAAGGGCACTCTGACGTTTAATATAATAATATTTGAACGTCTCCTCTACTATGTTATTTTTCTATTTTATCAGCAACAACTCATGGAGGAAAAAGCATCTCTCCCCTCATAAGGCTGAGGTTATATATAATGTGACATTGGTTATTGTGTGTTGTAAATCTATTCGACACATTTTTCATTGTGAAATAACTAAGTGGTAGATGCTTTTCACTTGACTCACTTCACCTTTTAAAGTACTGTATAACATTAATTTTGTTTTGTATTTGGTGAATAGAATAGAGGCCTTCATTGTATTTTGTCCCTGTCCCTACTAATGAAAAAGAAGAAGCATAGGCTCAGATGCACTAATCTTTGCTAGACTATTTAACCTAAATGAACGTTAATAATAACTTAATGACTATCACTTGCATACCAAGCGCTTATCTCTTTGAAAGAAGACATTTCAAGCAGTAAAAGCGAAATTAGTTAGAGGAGTTGCATGAGCTGAATGGTCCCCTCGGCCCTTCATAGGGATGTCACACATACAGTGTCCAGAACACTGCAGCCTTGTGCGTATGGAAGTAATATCGAACAGCAGGGAAGATCACAGGAATGTGCTTAGAGGTAGTTAGTGGAGGAAAGAAACCAGTTTCAGATAATTAACTGTGAAAGTCCCCCTTTTCTGTGAGCAGTTTATCTTTTTAACCCTTAATTTGCAATACATTATCGTACACCATCAAAGGGGCCTCTGTCTTTTGCTGTGTCTGCACAAAAACAACTGGGTATCTACCCAACTTTTACCTATGGATAAATATGGATAACACGTTAGCTGACACTGATTTGTATGGCAGATAATGCAGGACCGCAGTGCACTACCTGGTATAAGAGCTTAGTGAACCTCCACCTATGTTCCAGGTGCACTAAGCTCTGTTAAATCAGGGCAAGTAAAGTTACGTTACCTAAAATAGTCAAATACTTTATTTTTCCCTCTGTTTAAATCAAATCCACTAAGCTAATTGTATACAAAAACAAGGGCTGTCGTTTAACTCATTAGCATAGGTTAACGTTAAGTTACTTTAGCACTACCTTGCGTCAGCTTAAAATATCCTGATATTAATTAATGTCCTAATTCAGGACAACGCTCCAACATATTTAGCAGCACAGTACAATAAGGGGGAGGATTGTACAACGACAAACTGAAACAAATAGGAGATCCTTGCTCCAAGGGACTTACGATTGAAAAAGGTGGGGAGTGAATGGACAAGGAATAGGGTGTAGGGGGGAGGTGGTTGGTTCAGTAATGATACTGTAGCTATCAGCTCTGATGGACATCATCGTTACATATTTCTCTCATTGTCAGTTTTGGTACGTAACAGGGACTTATCCATGTTGAAGAAACGGCTTTTAAATCCAGCAGGGAGCTGGTTAATTGCAGCCAGGCAATTGACCAGACTCCACCTGCCTAATTAGGACTCTGTGAAAAGACCTCATGTGAGACACAGGGAAAAGATTTCCTCAGCACAATGGTGCTGACATGAGGAGAGGGTCTTGAATACACAGAAGGACTGTGTATTGATAGCAAGACACAAGGGGACCAGGGGACCACAAGGGGACCAGACCCCTTTTCCTGGACACAGAGGACACAGGAACCTGCCAGATGCTGGATCCTCAAGCACACCTGGACACCACTGACCTGAAGGGCCACCTGCTTTAAGGTACAGCTGAGACTTTGGGGTGGTAGGCTGGTTAGGGGCTTATCCTCCGAGTCTTGTAAGAGAGGTACTGGGGGAAGTAAGTTAGCCCTTACACAGGGATAGGTGTTTGTTGTTTTTGTATATTTTAGTTTGTTGTGCTGTTTAAAGGGACAGGCTCAATAAAGCCATATGTTAATTTCCCCCTAAATGGTCTCCATTTGCATACCTCAGCACACATCTCTTACAGGATGTTTCCTACTCTGGCACAAAAAAAACACATGGTAGGAGGTTTTTATAGGGTGCCATGTTTGAGATGGAAGAGGACAGAATTTGAAAGGAGAGTGCCTTTATTCTACCACTTCTCCTATCTCGCTTAATATAAATATGGGAGAGGACATTGCACTCAGTACAGTTGAGGGCCAGTTTTGAGTTACACACCTGTGTTCATATTCTTAAATAGATGTGTTTATATATATATATATTTATATATTAGCACTGATGTTTTATGTGGCGCTTTACAGAGACATTTTGCAGACACAGTCCCTGCCGCGTGGAGCTTACAATCTATGTTTTTGATGCCTGAGGCACAGGGAGATAAAGTGACTTGCCCAAGGTCACAAGGAGCCGACTTCGGGAATTGAACCAGGTTCCCCTGCTTCAAACTCCCAGTTTACCAGTCAGTGTCTTTACTCACTGAGCCGCTCCCTCTCATATATATATATATATACACACAAATATAACTGTATGCTCATCTGCATGTCTTAGGCAGGTCTGCAACCCCGCCTTTCCCCATTATCACCCAGCATACAGCACTTCCACTGCAGCAAGGGATTCTGGGAAATGACATGCAAATGAGCACACAGTGTCACTTTTTGCCTCAATAACCATTTTTAACATGGTTCCCTATAGGCTTAAGCTTGCTGCATGGTCACAGCTTTGAGCACAGCCAGGGTTAAGGTGCATACCCAGAAAACCACCCACAGACAGCTGTTTCGACCTTGATGGGTCTCATCAGTGTGGGGTTGATTTTACTGGGAATGCAAGAGAGGCTATGGGATAGGCTAAACCATAATACAGAGTTAAGTTATGGTGAGTAAAAAAAGTGACAAAAACCCTCCACCGGAAAGCAAATATGCAAATATAACTGTATGCTCATCTGCATGTCTTAGGCAGGTCTGCAACCCCGCCTTTCCCCATTATCACCCAGCATACAGCACTTCCACTGCAGCAAGGGATTCTGGGAAATGACATGCAAATGAGCACACAGTGTCACTTTTTGCCTCAATAACCATTTTATTTTTAACCAAAATGGTTATTGAGGCAAAAAGTGACACTGTGTGCTCATTTGCATGTCATTTCCCAGAATCCCTTGCTGCAGTGGAAGTGCTGTATGCTGGGTGATAATAGGGAAAGGCGGGGTTGCAGACCTGCCTAAGACAGGCAGATGAGCATACAGTTATATTTGCATATTTGCTTTCCTGTGGAGGGTTTTTGTCACTTTTTTTACTCACCATAACTTAACTCAGTATTATACATATATACATATATACATATATACATATATACATATATACATATATACATATATACATATATACATATATATATACATACATACATATATATACATACATACATATATACATACATATATACATACATACATACTGTACATACATACATACACATATACATGTAGAGGTATCAGTACCGTGTTAGCCGAGCTTCAATAATCAAAAAATAAATAGATGATACCGTTCTGTGGCTAACGAAATGCTTTTATTTGTGCGAGCTTTTGAGATACACTGATCTCTTCTTCCGGCGATGTTACAATGAATGAAGCAAAAGGTATTCTTAAAAACAGTGTCTCTTGGAATGTTATCTGTGCTGTTCCTTCCCCCGGTGTGGATGTGTTTTATGGCTAGAGGTGTCAAAAGGTTACTGAAAGCAAGTGAAGAAAGAGTGTGTATGTGTATCAGTGTGAATAAAAATGAAAGGAGAGCCCACAGTATATACAGTGCTTTACACAGGGTGTGTGTGGAGTGGGAGTGGATATAAATGGTGTGGGTGGGTGTGGAAATGTGAGAGTTTGTAGCACAACTAAAAGTGTGTGTGGATACTAAGTGGTCCCTATTGGTGTATAGGGATGGAAAAACAGGAGTATTAGTATGTGTGAGAGACAGCTGTGTGTGCATACATATAGCACAGTATGTACAGACATGGCCTTTAGCGCTCATGGGACGAGAGTTCACTAGTGTCAGTAATGACTCATAAAATTTCGATCTCTGTTTAGGCCACTGCTAAGTGTCCCGAACAGTTGCATAAATTTGTATTCATGCAACCGTCTCTCTTTCGGGGTTTTAAGATTACCTTTGAGTATGGCAACCCTCAGATCGTTCATCTTATGGCCAGAGTCAGAGAAATGTTCGCCAACAGGACTGTCTCTTGTACCGCGTGTGATGCTGTGGCGATGCAGGTTCATTCTCTTGTTTAGCCCCTGTCCTGTCTCACCTATGTAGTAGCAGCCCCCTGGGCATTTCATGCACATGATGAGGTACACGACATTGCTTGAAGAACAGGTGAAACTTCCTCTGATTTTGTATTCCCGATTCCTGTGTGGTATTTGTATTGTGTCCGCTGTGTAGAGCATTGCGCAGTTTTTGCATCTTGGGTCCTGGCATGGTTTTGTCCCGCATTCAGTTGTACTGCTGAATACTTTACTCCACACCATAATATTCTTGAGATTATGGGGTTGTCTGTATGATAATAAGGGTGCTTCAGGGAAGACCTGTTGCAGTCTTGTATCTTCCTGGAGGATGGTATATATATATATATATATATATATATATATATATATATATATATATATATTTCATGTAGAGGTATCAGTACCGTGTTAGCCGAGCTTCAATAATCAAAAAATAAATAGATGATACCGTTCTGTGGCTAACGAAATGCTTTTATTTGTGCGAGCTTTCGAGATACACTGATCTCTTCTTCCGGCGATGTTACAATGAATGAAGCAAGGATTACTTAAAAACAGTGTCTCTTGGAATGTTATCTGTGCTGGTCCTTCCCCCGGTGTGGATGAGATTTATGGCTGGAGGTGTCAAAGGGTAACTGAAAGCAAGTGAAGAAAGAGTGTGTATGTGTATCAGTGTGAATAAAAATGAATGGAGAGCCCACAGTATAAACAGTGCTCTACACAAGGTGTGTGTGGAGTGAGAGGGATATAAATGGTGTGGGTGGGTGTGGAAATGTGAGAGTTAGTAGCACAACTAAAAGTGTGTGTGGATACTATGTGGTCCCTATTGGTGTATATGGATGGAAAAATAAGGAGTATTAGTATGTGTGAGAGACAGCTTTATGTGCATACATATAGCACAGTATGTACAGACATGGCCTTTAGCGCTCATGGGAAGAGAGTTCGCTAGTGTCAGTAATGACTCATAAAATTTCGATCAAACACATCCACACCGGGGGAAGGACAAGCACAGATAACATTCCAAGAGACACTGTTTTTAAGTTATCCTTGCTTCATTCATTGTAACATCGCCGGAAGAAGAGATCAGTGTATCTCGAAAGCTCGCACAAATAAAAGCATTTTCGTTAGCCACAGAACGGTATCATCTATTTATTTTTTGATTATATATATATATATATATATATATATATATATATAATATTATATATATATATATATATAAATAAAGGAAGAGCAACCCTTTGAGAAAGTCACAGCATGTGACGAAACGCGTTAGGGAACGGAACTGCGTCATCACACAAGCGCATGATGGGCCGTATCGAGCGCTGATACACATTGCGGCCAGCAGAGATTGGAGATTTTCCTAAAACTCAAAGACTGCATCATTGATTTTAAGGAGCCTTTCTACTCATGCACCAGAGAGCATCTACCAGCAGCTTCAAGTGAGAGTTGGACTGCAGGGTCTGGAGGCTGAGTGACCAGAGTTGGCGGTGATATATTTCACACACTGCTTGATTTTAACTTACCCTTGTGATTGGATTTTCTACCCCCCCACCTCCCCTTTCCCAATAAATGTACTGTATTATGCTATGGGGCGTGCGCTCTCTCTCTCTTTTTTCTTTTCTAATAGGTATCATCTGGATGTGGTTCATCCTATTTGAGAGCTGCCGGAGATCCCCTCATACAGTACCAGGACTATTTTTTCCTATTTAAGGATTTTCACTCAAGGACTGGTTTTAATATCAATTTTTCTTTTTGCTTGTATTTTATGTTATCACATGTTTTTGGAGTGTTGTCTTAAATTGTTTTTCACGAAATAGGAGCACATAATACATGATATATATATATATATATATATATATATATATATATATATATATATATATATATATATATTTAAATTGTAGTATACACATCTATAATTTCTAGTGATTTTGCCTATTTAGAAATATTCATTTAAATTATCATTAATAAAATTTTTACACTATTTCAACACTTCTTATTTGGCGCTGCTTCACTCCCTTTTCTTTTTCATTCATATATATATATATATATATACACACACTGGTGCGCCGACGAGTATTCTAAAACTTGCCTTGGAAAATCTGGGGCTATCACCAACAAGATCCAGGTACATGCTAGGTACATGCTGCAAACATTTCAGTGACATTTCTGCAGAGACTAATGGCCCATCGGATAAACACAGCAGGGACCCCCATTGTTAATCCGATGAGCCATTAGTCTATCTGCAGAAATGTCACTGAAATGTTGCAGCATGTACCCAGGATGTACCTTGGGTCTTGTTGGTGATTGCCCCAGATTTGTTTTAGAATACTCGTCGGCGCTACAGTATTAGCATAGGTTGAACTTGATGGACATATGTCTTTTTTCAACCTCTACTATGTAACTATATACATGTTTACGGACATCAACTTGATGAAGCACCTACCAGATCTTCCACAGAGCCTTCCACAAAGAAAAAGGCCACAAGGAAGACAAAACTCTGTTCAGCCTGCACTAGAGAACGATAAATAATGTGTTTTTTTTTTTTATGAAGCCGCAAAAGAACCTATAGAACACGTCAGAGTTGTTTTCCTGGATGAAGTTAGTGGTTTCTCAAGGTATTGAAATGTAACAGAGGAAAAAAGAGACCATGCAGTAAGAGGACATGCGGGCTGGATAGACCATTGCAAATGCACATTTCATTACGTTCTGGTTCCAAATTATAGTTAAAACCAGAGACAGAACATGAAACACAGACAGAGCTCAGTGCACATCCAGTGAAACTTATACACGGTACAGTGCCTAAATATATATGTATAGATATCTATCAAATAAAATGGTCTTTTAGTTTAACACTTTGGCCAAAATGTTAAACTAAAAGACCATTTTATTTGATAGATATCTATACATATATATTTAGGCACTGTACCATGTATAAGCTTCACTGGATGTGCACTGAGCTCTGTCTGTGTTTCATGTTATGTCTCTGGTTTTAAATATATATTGCCATGCTCAGTAGCACTCCTCTGTGACACTTATATGCTTATATATATATGTTGTGGTTAATTTGGGGGGTTTAATATGAACTTACAGGTGTCCAGTATGTTTTCCAAATTATAGTTTTATGGATTTAAAATTAGATATTGCAAGGCATTGGGAATTTGTTTTTACACAGGTTTATTTTGTCACATGGATATCGAAAAAATTTGAGAAATGGCCCTGAGAGGCGAGAAATGCGTCAGGGGATATTTTGTGCTGTTTTAACCTTTGGCTATTATGCCCAAATAAAGTAATTATTTTTTACCAACGACCAGCCTCATTCTCTAGTATCAGCGGTGCCCAATTTTTTCGATATTCATTTCTCCTAAAACGCAATTGGAGCACGCTTTGGGATGGCATACAGGTTATAGCCCACACCCTTCGGGCATTGGTGGATTTCAGCTGATGGTGTGCGACATGGTGAGGAGGGAGCGTCCGCAGCACTCGCGGGGATCGTTGAGCTCCAGCGGGATACCTGCGGGGGCAAGTCGCTGAGAGATTATGTCACAGCAGTGCCGAAACTCCTCGTGAGACCGCCGGGAGAAGACATCTTAGCGGTACCGATGCCTCTCGTGTGACCACACTTCACAGTCCACTGAACAACACCAGACCAGGACATCGGTCCCAAGCTAAGTGTCCCCCCCTCCCTTTTCATTACTCATACATTTGAGCATACCTCTGTTATACACCGTGTAATTTAGGACTGGCACAGAGCTTGTACAGCCATAGTGCGGGATCCAGACACGGAGAGGTCTTTACTCATGTTATACTATTGGGGGACACTTTACTATCTACAGATGCCTACATTTGATCTGGATTCCAGCTAGAGACTGTATATGGTTACTTACTCACACTGTGGCCACTGCCACCTATAAGACATTTATATTGCCGTCCCACGTCATTGAATTTGTCCTATTACTATCAATACCACCTCCACCACTGTTCATTGGAGCACACTCAGGGGAGCTCCTCTCCCTATTTCTTCAACTTATTTTGTCACATGTTGTGCTGATACAAATATGCACTATTCACTTTTGACATGCTGTTATTTGTTTTTATATTATATATGCTGGTGTTTTGCACAGGGACAGGGAAGGGGCCAACAAAGGTGCAGAAGTAGATGTTATGTATAACATCGCATCACACGTGCTAACACCAGCTGAACGTACTGTTTTAGGTAAGGGCTTAACGTTTGTACCCACCCACAGGTTGGATCCTTTTGATTGGCAGGTGGATTTATTTAATCTTAATTGACGCCTCTGTCTTAAAGACATTTTCTGCCCTAAACAGGACGCTGCAGTAACTACTGACCATATGGATATGGCTACACGCAATTCAAAAAAGCCAGCACCTTTGATCCGCATGTCAATAATGCCAGCATTGCCACATTTATGAATTTGGTGGAGGCAGACACCAAGTGGGCGGTGAGTCATCAACCATGAAGTTACTCCAATTTGACCCGACAGGAGCAGCAAGCTCTGAAAACCCTTAGGGACAACACTTCGGTCATCATGCGAGCAGCCGATAAAGATGGTGGTGTGGTCCTGATGGACTACACACAGAGCTGGGTATCCAATCGCTGGATAACAGAGGACACGGGGCATTTTCTACGACAAGATTTCCTCATCACGCCAGTGTTATACATCCTTCCGAAGATGCACAAACCTTTAACGGATCCACCGGGGAGGCCCATCATTTCGGCGAGGGGCTTTTTGTGCCATCCCCTGTCCCAGTACATTGATTTCTATTTGCAGCCTCTGGTGGTAAGAATGCCGAGTCACCTGAGAGATACCACCGGTTTTATCATTAAATTGGGCTCCTGAAACTGGACATTTCCCAAATACTGCTGGTGACACTAGATGTTGCCAGCCAGTACACTAACATTGGACATGATGAGAGTATGGATGCGGTGAAAACCCATTTTCAGAACTATTTGTGTTTCGCCGGACCACCGATTTAATTCCTTCTCCTACTTATGGACATTGTTCTACATAAGAATTATTTCAAATTTGAAAAGGGATTTTATCTCCAGTGTACTGGTACGGTGATGGGGTCAAATATGGCCCCTTCATATGCAAATCTTTTTATGGCCCAATATGAGCAGACACACATAATATTTGATTCTCCTTATGTCCAATATATTTTAACATACATGAGGTACATTGATGATGTGTTCATGATGTGGGGGGGGGGGGCTCGGAGAATGAACTCCTGCTGTTTGTGGACCATTTAAATAAGATACCTTCCAACATACGGTTCACCGTGAACGAAAGTAAGACTGAAATTGTGTTTCTAGACACTTGTCTATAAGGGCCCAACCTCACTCATGACATGGATACATCACAAAGTGACAGATCAGAATACTCTGCTCTTGGCAAGCAGTCACCATCCAGGAGCCCTCAAGAGAGGATTGCCCTTCTCGCAGCTCCTTCGGGTCCAGCAGATAACCAGCAATCCCGATGATTGTGAATTAGCGCTGCCGTCCATGAAGTTGAGATTTTTGGAGAGGGGGTATGATGCCCAAGAAGTTGAAGAGGCCCTCCTCAAAACCAGGGAGGTTACCCGTGAACAACTCCTTAAACCATCGGAGAAGAAGGGCTCAATGGATCGGTTCAAATCAATGCTACCTTTAGCACGGCCTCACAGGTCATCAAAAATAGCACTCTGAGCCACTGGCATGTGTTGGCATTGGACAAAAAAATTGGCAGGACATTCACTAAACCACCCCTATTCTGCTATAGAAGGGGACCAAGTATTGGGGATGCTTTAACACAGACAGACCCGGTCTCTAAATACAGCAGCCCTACTAACTGCTATTCAATACCACCGGGGGTCTACAAATGTCAGGGGTGCATCAATTGTCAGCATTTAATCTTAGGCAATAAATTTAATCACCCACATAGTGGCAAAGCAATTAAAATCATAAACTATCTCAATTATGAGAGCAAATTTGTTGTGTACCGCATTCGTTGTCCGTGTGGTCTCCACTATGTTGGTAAGACCACACGGATGCTGAAGGAGCGTAGGGCTTTGCACCATTCATCAATCAGGAAAGCACTGTTGAACAATAGCAGTTCTGAAGAACTCAACATGCTGCCAGTGGCAAGGCATTTGAAGCAGTTTAAGCATAGCCTTGCCACTATGAGATGCATGCCTATCCTACAGGCGTACCGCTAGGCCTCGTGGGGGTGATAGGGGTAAATAGCTTTTACAATTAGAGATGCGCATGATCTATGAATTAGACACCATGGCCCCACGAGGACTGAATGAGGAGTTTAGACTTAGCTGCTTCTTGTAGTCCTGCAATTTCCTTGTTGCTTATATGGTCATGCTACATTTCCCTTGTTTTAAGTGTTACATGCAGTTTTTATTGACCTTAGATACTTATGCTCATGACATGTTCTTTTTCTTTTCGTGTTATTATGTAGTCACTAGAGGTTCTACTGTCTACCATCTGACATTTCTGTATTAGTCATTGTAGACCATAGCTGTTTTACACTGTCGCTTCCATCATTGTGTGACATTGTATTTGACTGCCCACATATCCGTATTTTATGTTTTTAATACCCTTGTGTTTGATCATCACTGTATCTTTTCCCTCACTGTCTTTTTTTCTATCACTACAGGGAGTCCATACATCATGTGGTGTTTCCCTGAAGCTGCACTGACTGGCCAGGTCTGATTTGGACTTATGGAAGCCTGCACATGCGCAGCATTTCACTTTATGTTGCTTGTTATGGCCCAGAGATGCTCTATGTGGCAGTGCTGGGTAACTGAGGATGCCTCTTCTCTATGGAGCTGTTTCAGAGGCTTTCCTGCTTGCACATGTGCACTCGCATTGTTTACATGAGCTCCATTTTTCCAAGATGGCCGGCGCCTGTCAGCACTATGCAAAGGTGATGTGGAGCTCCCTGATGAACTGATTAATGGATTTCTAATTGTCTACACAAGGTGGATGGGGGTATATATATGTATTCTGGACCCAGGGTCATGTCTAGGGTATGAATGAACCCAGATAGCTTCAACTCAGCCCTCTTTCCAAAGCACACCAAGTCCTGTATATTTTCTTCACTTTATTTAGGAAAGCAGCAATAAAAACATGCACTTATGGATAAGATGTTTGTGTTGGAAAGGTGTATCTCTGTGGATGCTTTGTAGTTAAGGGCAGGTGAAAAGAATTGGCCTTGCCATAGGGGTGTACCAGAGATGGGTGCTGTACTCACGGTCTCCAAGGTGGAAAAGGAAGTGAGGGGGAATGTGGGTAAAGAGAATAGTCTTGGACAGACTATATCTGTGAACAAAACAGGGGGGAGGGCAGAATAGCCCATTCTGAGAAGGATCTCAGAGGCTGCATTAGCAGCTCACTGGCATAATGCAGAGACAGGGATTGCAACACTGTGTCTAACACACAGGTGCAGAGCAAAATAAATGCAGCTGGAAATGAGGAACAGACAAGCAGAAGCTGGAAAGGAAAGGGGGGGAGGTGAAAAAGAGATGTGATTCTTGTTCTATGACAATATGTCTTCCTGGTGCCAGTGTCCCTTAGCACTACCCTGAAGAAGGTCCTCATTACACCGAAACATTGGTTTACACATGTGCTGTCATGTTGTTTGAATACAATCTTTTTGCTACATACTACTGAGTGCTTTTTCTTTGCTTTCCCTGCTGGGAAGGCAATCTGTTTCATATACTTGTCTTATGGAACATGCACCTGATGATTTTACTCCTTTTCTTGGAGTGCCAGCTGTGCTATATCTGTTTATATATATATATATATATTATGTATGTATAGCACATGAAAATATTACTGTGTGCTCATTTGCATGTCTTAGAAAGGTCTGCAACCCTGCCTTTCACCAATATCACCCAGCATACCGTGCTTCCACTGCAGCAAGGGATTCTGGGACGTGACATGCAAATGAGCACACAGTGCCACCTTCTGCTTGAAAGCCATATGACATGCTCCATTAAAGCTTACAGTATGCTTGCTGCATTGCACAGCTTTTGAGCACAGCCTGGATAGCCAGTAAACCTACCCACAGACAGCTGTTTCGACATTAATGAATCTCATCAGTGTGAGGTTGGTTATACTGGCTTTGCAAAATGAAGCTTGGGATAGGTTTCACCACACTTACATATCTGTCTCCACGTCTCCTCTTCTGAAATCCCTCTCCTGGCTTCCGATTAAATCCCGCATCTCACACTCAATTCTCCTCCTCACTTTTAAAGCTTTACACTCTTCTGCCCCTCCTTACATCTCAGCCCTAATTTCTCGTTATGCACCATCCCGACTCTTGCGTTCTTCTCAAGGATGACTTCTTTCTATCCCTTTTGTATCTAAAGCCCTCTCCCACCTTAAACCTTTCTCACTTTCTGCCCCGCACCTCTGGAATGCCCTTCCCCTCAATACCCAACTAGCACCCTCTCTATCCACCTTTAAGACCCACCTTAGGACAGATTTTCTTAAAGAAGGATATGAATAGCACTGGATAATCCTGGACACATGATACATAAGCTTGGCCCCCTGCAGATGCACTTACCAGAACTCCCTCCTACTGTCTCTGTACGTTCTCCCTACCTACCAATTAGATTGTAAGCTCCTCGGAGCAGGGACTCCTCTTCCTTAATGTTTCTTTTATGTCTGAAGCACTTATTCCCATGACCTGTTATTTATATTATTTGCTATTTATATGATTACAACATCTATTACTGCTGTGAAGCGCTATGTACATGTATGGCGCTATATAAAGACATATAATATATATATATATATATATATATATATATATAAAGATACTCTCGTGTGTAAGTGTGGAGTCATTACACCGAGAGGGGCACCACGGAGGAGTTCCTCAACAGGACCATCCCCAAGCGACAGCAGGGATCCTGATGAGGTGGAGGCGCTGCACTGGATATTGGTAGGACTCAGCACACTACCTCAGCTGCCTGTCTGGGTTGGCAATCCCCACACAACATCATGCGGGAGACTCAGGAGTCCTGTTGCCAACAGGTGCACCACCAGACATCACACTGTAATGGGGACTGGTTAGACCACAGGGGCCAATATGAGATTGGGTGGATCAGGCTAGTCCAGAAAACCCGTTACATATATATATATATATATATATATATATATATATATATATATATATATATATATATATATATATATATATATATATATATATATATACACTAGCTGATATACCCGGTGTTGCCTGGTATGTAACTTTGCCGCTCCCCCTCTGTCTCCGCTCCACCCCTCTCTCTCTCTCCCCCTTCTCCTCTCTCTTTGTCCCCCATTCACATGAATCCGGTCCCCCCTCCAGTTGACCGGGGGGGTTCCTCCTGAGTCCCATGGAGCAGTCCTCACTCTCTCACTCAGCGGGCGGGAGGGTTTGCTCGGCAGCTTACTGTTGGGGCGGGCTGCTCGGTGGGGGTGGGTCACTGGGGGGGCAGTCGGGAGTGTTGTTCTGCGGTGTCGGGTCAGTGGGAGGGTAGGCGGGAGGGTGTCTCGGTGGCGGTGGCTCACTGCGGGTGCGGGCGGTTGGTTACCGGGGATGGTTTGCTGCTGTGGCGGTGGGGGAGGGTGGTTGGTCGTCGTTGGCACACTGCGGGGGTGGAGGGGAGTGTTGGTTAGCGGCGACAGCTCACTACGGGGTCAGGGGGGAAAAGGGGGTGTCTCGGGGGTGGGTCACTGTGGGGACGGGTTGGTCGGCGGTGGATCACATCATTGGGCCCAGGACAAATGAAAGAGCAGGGCCCCCCTCCCGAATCCATAGCCCACGGAGCACAAAAACAGTTTTTTTTGTGCACAACTGTTACTTAACCCCCAATACATATAAAACAACCCGCCCCCCCAATACAGCGGTGAGCCGATGGGTGCAGAGGGCCGGCTGTTGTGGGTGGGGGTGGTGGTTGGGGCGGGTCGTTGATGCGGGGGAGGTGACGGTACTGCGGGGAGCACACCTGTGTTGCGGGGGGGGGGGCCGGCCGCGGGGATTGGCGGTGCTGTTTAGCTGTCACTGCAGTGGGGCCGCGGTTGCTGGTGGGACGTCCGGCGGCAATGCGGGGACCCGGCAGTAGTGCGGGGGGTGGGGGTAGCTGGCGGGATGGGCAGCGGCAATGCGGGCGGCCCGGCGGCACTGCAGGGGAAAGGGGTGGTAGCTGGCGGGACTCCCGGCGGTGATTCGGGGGGGCCCGGTGGCACTGGGGTGGGCGGGCGTGGGGGTGGTGGGACTGTGGTGGGGATGACCACGGTTGGTGGAGGGGATGGATGCGGGGGCTGGCGGGACTGCAGATCACAGGAGTTGCTGCTGGCCCTGTTCCGCTGTAGGCTGGCTCACGCACGCGCCGGCCCTCCCTCTCCATCAGAGCCAAGCCTCGCCCGCCCCGTAGTCAGCCAATGAGTGCAAAGCCCCGCCCTGCAGTCAGGCCAATGAGAGCGAGAGTTTGGCGTGCGGCAACCAATCACAAAACGCACAAAGCCACAGACAAACATCACAGAGAAACATTTCCGTTAGATAGATAGATAGATAGATAGATAGATAGATAGATAGATAGATAGTCAAAATGAGATCACAAGTGATCTATAGTACTTGTACAACTCTAAGTTAGGGCAAAAGATAACTTTATTACATCCAAAATGCACCCAGGCATGATGTTTTGGTCCCAATGGGGACCTTCTTCATGGTTAAGATGTCAGATATGGGGCCCGCAATAAAAACCTGTAACGCGTAACTCACCACAAACGAAGCGCGACCGCGGTGCTGAGGTAGGGAATTGTGAAACGCCAACCCACAGCCACGCGGGCGCACCTAGGATGTAGATTAGTCTTGCAAGCTGGGTCAGGAGTACGGAAGGTAGAGTAGTCATATATACTTGCCCGGTTAGGATTGGAGAGTAGCGGATTGTTGAGGTACTTTGCCAAGGTCAGGGTTGGAGAGCAGCGGATCGTTGAGGTACTTTGCCAAGGTCAGGGTTGGAGAGCAGCGGATCGTTGAGGTACTTTGCCAAGGTCAGGGTTGGAGAGCAGCGGATCGTTGAGGTACTTTGCCAAGGTCAGGGTTGGAGAGCAGCGGATCGTTGAGGTACTTTGCCAAGGTCAGGGTTGGAGAGCAGCGGATCGTTGAGGTACTTTGCCAAGGTCAGGGTTGCACAGATCAGGATGGTCGTACGTAAGCCAGGTCAGAGTTGGAGAGATGCGGAGTCCAGTGAACGAAGCAGGGTCAGGCAGCAAGGAGATCAGGAACAAGGCAGGCAGGAAACAGCAGGGTCAAAGAAGAATGCAGCGCGGCACGGTGTTACACACTAGGTTATGCTCAGCTATGAGTGGCTGGGCTGAGCAGGTATTTAAGGAACCTCCCTCCAATGGGAAGTAGGGCGAGACAAGATGGAGTGCGTGGATAGGCTGCTGGGTCGCGCAGGTGCACCCTATTGTGCAGCCTGATTAGGTCTGGGGGTGGAGCTACATCCCATGCGCGTCACCGACGTTAGGAGGTGGCGATCCGATTGCGTGCAACTCACGCACCGCGCATGTCCGTCATCCGAATGGGAACGGAGCCTGGAGGCGGGTCCAGGGGAAACCTGTCTCACGCGCGTCACTGACGTCAAGGGGTGGCGACTCGATCACGCGCCACTCGCGCACAGCGCATGTCCATCTTTGGAGCGGGGGCGGAGGCTGAGGACGTGTCTGGAGAGGCAGGCTGATCGCGCGTCGCCCACGTAGTGGAACCACCGTGGGGCGCAACTCTTGAGTGCCAGGTGTAGAAAGCTGAGGAGGTGAGTTAAGGCCATCAGGATGGTGAATTCTCACAAAACCATAAAAAGGCATGAATATACAATAGCAGGGAAAGAGGATTGGACAATGTTACTAAACAACTACAGGTAAATGACAGTAACAATCAGGTGCATGAGGGTAAAAAATAAGAGAAGGTAGGGGACTAGCTAGGGGCAGGTATCAATGCAGCTGAGGATAAATGTGTCAAAATCAATTGTGTTATCCATCTGTATACAGAATAAAGGCTGTTATATTCACAACATTCTCTGCCTTGTTTCATTATTCTTTCAACATACAAGATCACACAACGATACCCTAACACAGGGGTGCATGCACTTTATGTCGCGCCCCACTTTCATCACTGCGTTTAGTAGCGCCCCCTGCCCTAAAGCAATGGCGAAACAATAGCCGATCACGTGTAAATTACATGTAAGATACGATTTACGTGCCCGCTAATTGGCGCTCTCCTTAAAAAATGTTGCACACCCCCAGTTTGCGCACCCCTGCCCTAGTACACAACCTAGAGGATTCTATCAACCGGAAGTGGTACTTATAAAACGACACAGTACGTTAGTAGAAGATAAGTGAATTTTCAGGCACCTTACAGCCGTAGACTATCTCAATAAGCGGTTTCCCACAGCAATCACTGTTAGCACTCAAAGGAAAGTATTCAATTAAAGCTTAGAGAACACATTAGTACCTGCATTATAGCCAGCTGTCAAGGTGCAGTAAAGTCAAGTGACAGAAACTATCCCATCAGGTCAAATCTACAACACTGATCATACACTTAAAAAAAATATCAAGAAAATGTGTCTGGGTGTCCAGATCAAACAGAAATACTATCTGTATTTATAACAAGAAAGCAGCTGTGTAGAAATGGAGCACAACCCCGACTGAATAAAAATAAAATAAAAAAAATAAAAATAAGAATTTATTTTGCACGTATGGATAATAACAGGTAAAAAAACGCACCTACGCGTTTTGTGCGCAAGCACTTTATCAAGTGTGACTCTAGCTCATAGGAATCCTATGTGTGCCAAGTGTATCAGGCACCCTCACTCTAGAACGGTAGACGTATGTACTAGCCTAAAAATACTTGGTATATTAACTCAAGGTGTAAGCGGGGTACATGCTGAAAATGACAGTATTGCTTATTATATGTTAAGCACAGCTCGCTACAGAGTTGTGCTAAAAGATAACCCACATAATGTATGAAGAGTGAGGGACGAGGCCTGCGCTGTATCACTGCTTAGGGCTTGTCCAGAGTGTATCTACTAGACACAAAAACGTTATTGTCGGGACCTGGTGGGTTTTAAGTATCTCACTATGTTATATGGACAGGGCTTTCTGTATGGCTTCCCTGACTTCATATTCAGGGTAGCCTCTGCCAAGGAAGCTTTTCCCCAAATCCAGCAATGCTGTCTCTAAACTGTCAGGGTTACTTATGATTCTTGCCAGTCTAATCAATTAGGAAAAGGGGAGGCCCTTTTTCAGAGGAATTGGGGGAAAGCCGGTTGCCAGTAGGAGCATATTCCCATCAGTGGGTTTCTGAAAGATCTCAGTCTGAAAGCAGTCTAAGGGTGATAATGTTAACGCCCAAGAAGTTGATACTGAGGTTACTTTGTAATATAGGACCCTTTTAGTTTGAGATGGACAGGCAAATTAGTGCAGATAAGGAAAAAGCAGAGGTATTAAATAAATTATTTGCCTCTGTTTTTATCAGGGAAGAATCAATTGAAATAATAATGCCACTGGAGGAAGCCACAACCTCTATATTAATGAAGAATTGGTTAACTGAGTTAGAAGTACATAGGAGGCTTGATAAAATTAAAATAAATGGGACAACTGGCCCCGATGGCATAATCCAAGAGTTCTTAAGGAGCTAACTTCAGTAATAGCCGAACCATTACATTTAATATTCAAGGACTCCATTTCCACAAGCTCAGTACCACAAGATTGGTGTAAAGCAGATGTGGGGCCTATATTTAAAAAGGGAGCTAGATCACAACCGGGGAATTACAGACCTGTAAACTTAACCTCAATAATGGGGAAGCTACTTGAAGGTTTAGCATAGGATAATCTTTGGGAATACCTAATGGAAATCAAAATTATTAGTAATAGTCAGCATGGATTTATGAAGGACAGGACATTGCAAATGAACCTTTTTAGCTTATTTGAGGAGGTAATTAGGAATTCAAACCAGGGTAATGCAGTTGATGTGGTCTAGTTAGATTTTTCAAAGGCTTTTAATATGGTTCCACACAAGAGGTTACTGTACAAAATAAAGCAAATTGAACCCGGTAAAAATATTTGCACCAAGATTGAAAACTGGTTGAAGGATAGACTGAAAGTTGTCAAAAATTGAACTTTTTCAGGTTGGGCTAAAGTTGTGAGTGGAGTACATCAAGGATCTATACTGGGACCCCTGCTTTTTAACTTGTTTATTAATGACCTTGAGGTTGCATAGAGAGCAAAGTCTCCCTCTTTGCTGATTACACTAAATTGTGTAAGGTAGAATCAGAGCAGGATGTAATTTCTCTCCAGAATGACTTGATAGACTGGAAACTTAGGCAGGTAAATGACAGATCAGGTTTAATACAGATAAATGTAAGGTTATGCATTTGGGAAACAAGAGTAAACAGAAAATTTACCAATTAAATGGACATAAATTAGGAGAATCCTTGATAAGGATTTAGGAGTACTTGTAAGCAGCAGGCTTAGCAATAATGCCCAAAGTCATGCAGTAGCTGCAAAGGCAAACAAGATCTTATCTTGCATCAAACGGGCAATGGATGGAAGGGAAGTAAACGTAATTATACCTCTTTATAAAGCATTAGTAAGACCACACCTTGAATATGGAGTACAATTTTGGGCAGCACTCCCTAGAAAATACATTATGGAATAAGAGAAATTGCAGAGACGAGCCACTAAATTAATAAAGGGGATGGATAATATGATTTATGAGGAGATGCTAGCTAAGTGTGACTATTATGATTACTATGTAACTATTTAACTATATATTCCATAGACAAAAATGAAGGAAGGGAACCCGCACACTAAAAAAAGCAAACATTGGAAGTATGTAAATGAAAATATGTTTTTACTGAAAGTAAGCACTAAAAACACCATAGTGAATACAGTCATACACACGTAGATATTGTAAGCTCAAAATACCGGACTCCAAAGGAGGATAAGCCATATACAAAGAATATTGGCTCAGCTCACAACAATGTCTGTAGAACAGGCATAAAAAGTGGCAAAACAATGAGTGGTAAGCAGAACAAGTTGGGTCACACTGGGGTTGGCAAACCAGGAAAAAAAGAAAAAAAAAAACAGGAGGGAGAAGAATAAAAAACAAATAGAAAAGCGGGGGGAGAGGTAATGACAAAATTAAATAAAGGGGATCAGCGTTTCAGGAATAGCCCCGTCCTTAGGCCTGTTCCCAACGGTTCTAGACCACCGCAGTACTGCCCTTTAATGGGTTCCTGTGTGAAAACCCCATGTTAGCTATTTAGTGCTGCGATACCTCTGAACAAAGTGGTCCATGTCACCACATATAGAATGTATTATTAATTCATCCAAGCTCTGTGCCTGTTCTCTTCGGTTTTTAAGTTTGACTATGTCCGTTTGCCCATGGGGCCTGATAGCTATTTCAACTGAGCATTAGGCAGACAAGCCAGCACACAAGGAGGCGTGCTTTGTATCGAAATACACAGTATCAGTTGGCAGATGTATCGGATATGCTCATGTTACTAAACTTTAACATCCGAGTATCTCTTTAGCCAATATTATTGAGATCTCGGGATATTATCACAGAGTATAAATATGACCGGCAAATTATTAACCCATTGAGGTATGCACCAATTACAAACTGCTAATGCAACCAAGTGTCATACATATGGGAGGTATACTTTAGGACACAACTACTACTGTGCATTCTACCCAGGTTTAGACACTTGATCCATTTGAACACTAAATATTTCGAATACAGTGCCAAATAATGATAAGAACACTGTTTACATACTATGATTGCCTCTACTTCAGGCTACTGGTGTCATATCAGGTCTGGCGTTATATAATTAACTACCTTGATATACAGTATCTAGGGCCAACTGTTCCAATACTAATAACTAACAGGCTTACCACATGGCAGAACATCGTTATATAGCCTGTAATTCTCTAGCTCAGGAACTGATATTAGGGTAGCAAACCCCTTGAATGTTATATAGGGCCATTATAATAACTCGGACCGTGGCAACATTATAAATGCCGAATTAATCTGTATTAACGTTGCGTCTTGCTCACATTATTTTAATATTAAAATAATACGTTTGACTAAATTTACACCACTAATGCAACAGAGGTACTGAGTGCGCACCTTTCTGGGATCCTTAGTTTAGTCTAACTCTGTTGTCCTGCGAGATGTCTGAATGCAGGGGATCATCGAGCGGAAACTTTCTCCCCGAGCTCTTATGGGATCACCTGATGTAGCAATTTCATACTAGGAACAAATCAAATAGTATCAGGCTCCCTAAAATGCGCTGTCTCACTAATCCTGTATGTTGCTATTGAGTTCAGTGGCATAATAGGCTAGTATTTGGTAGCCATGCCACTCCAAGAGGGACTTGGGAAACCGTAACTAAATTGAGAAACTGAATTGTAGCACATTATTCTGGGAAGGGTCTCACTCCTTACTCAGATATAAATGTATCCATACACTGCATGGGATACATTATTGTGTAGTTTCTACTTCCTTTCAGGCCTTCCTCAGTGCTTCACTTAATTGTAACCTAGCAAGATTAATCATAGGTATCCACATCCTAATCAAGCTAATAAGCCCCACTGCACTCACAGCCCTCGCAGTATTTTTTAATCATGTCTTCCTACTGCAGCTAGTTTAACATTTTGAATACTTATATTTTTTAATGTGCAGGAGATACCAGCACCCATACCGGGTCCTGTAACTCAGGAACAAGGGGGTTCCCAGACCTGAAATGAATGCAGTTCAGCTCCAGAGACCCCTGCTTAAATACTATACAGTTAAAATAATAGTTAAAGCGGCACTACCGCCTGTTAGAGATGTGCAGACAAAGGGACTGCTTCTGTCTGTTCTCTGCGCAGTCTTTCATACTGATGCGGCCCAGTAATGCAGAAGCAGGGACTCCCGCTTTGTTAATCCTGATGGGCAATTAGTCTGGCAACCTCCACTGTAAAGCATATAGCAAATAAAAATATCACTTAAGCACATTCACGTCTTAGGCTGAGTCCCCGCTGGCGCTCAAAGCATGCGAGCCGGGTGTCCTGTGTCTGCTCGCACACCCACGGGGGGGACGGCATTGTCGAATAGTTGAGCGAGCGGTAAAGTGAAAAAAAAATTATTTACCCAAGCGCTGAGCGTGTGTGCTCGCGCATACGCAGGCGGCGCATCGCGTGAGCAGGGACTTGTATCTATATATATATATATATGTATATATATATATATATATATATATATATATACACACACACAAGTCACCTCGCCAAGCACTGCCCGCTCAGCGCTAGTGGGGATGCAGCCTTAGATAGGTCTGCATGTGAAAGTGCTCACAAGTCATATATTGATCAGGCTGTGTAGGGTGTAGATGTGATCTGTGGTGGGGTGGTTTGGCTGGAAGCATGTCTGGCGCTCTCATTACACTCTGCTCTGTTAGGAAGGTGAGGATTCTACTATTCAAGATGCTGTTGAACAGTTTCCCCAGGGTGCTGCTAACACAGATGTCTCTGTAATTGGATGGGTCCAGCCTGTCTCCTTTCTTGTGAATAGGGGTCATCAGTAATTGGTTCAACAGTTCAGGGAAGTAGCAAGTAGTAAAGACCAGGTTGAAAATTGAGTAGAGCATCTTGTATAAATGGGTTGCTGTACTTCGGTATCATGTAGAATGCCATCCACTAGCTTTCTTTGTTTTTATTAGTTTTCTTTTATTTCTTGTATTATAATTGGTATGTCCAGGTGGTTTGGGTTATCTTTTATAATGTTCGAGTGTTTGTGTTGGTGAGAATTTGTTTTTGTTCTTGTCAGGTTTTCATCTGGGATTTCTTGGTAACGGTGCTAAAAGTAGTTTTTCCAAATGTTGCCATTCTGGATGGCCAGGTCTGTTATTCTGTTTTGTATCAAGAGGGCTCCAAGTTTGACAAAAATTATTTCCATCCAGTGTTTGTTCAACTCTTTCTAATGTTTTGGTGATGTGGTTGCATTTTTCTCTCTCTTAGGGATTGCCTGTAGTGCTTCAGTGGTTTATTGTTCTGTATTGGTTGGGTCTCTGTGTTTTTGGTTTGACATTGTTCATAGGCTTTTTATAAGCGTTTTGCATTCATTATCAAACCATCTTTCTTTGACATTTGAGTTTGTTGTTGGTCTATTAGGGCCGATTTTTTTCAGGTTTGATTTCCTTGCTATTATATTGAATATTCTTATGTGTCCTGTACGTCTCAGCTATTGGTCATGTTATTCTGCTGTTAACATGTATTTGCATTTTGCTACTCACTTGTGAGATTATTTGTCATTTTGATACAGACCCTTTGACTTAGTTGTGAGGGTGTATGTTCTACTTTTTTGCCATACATTTTGTGACCAGACGGTCTTGATACAGAGAATCTCTTCTCTGTCACCCGTATTTCCCGTATCTTTGCATTTGGCACTTTGCTCTGCTCAGCATATCTGATGTCTGTTGGAGGTTCTTTAGGGGTCCTGTTTAACATATTTTCTATGTGTATAATGCATTGTTAATATTTTTTGGTGACCTGTATGCTCTGGTTGGGATTTCTTTCCTTTTTCACACACACGTGTGTATGTATGTACGTACGTGTGCATACATATATAGTAACACATCCATAGTTAAGGTTTGAATGAGACTTCCATTATAACCTCCCTTTAGTTAATAATAGCATGCTCTTGTATAGCGCTGCTAGTTTTACGTAGCACTTTACAGAGACATTTTGCAGGCACAAGTCCCTGCCCCATGGATCTTACAATCTTTTTTCGGTGCCAGAGGCACAGGGAGATAAGGTGACTTGCCCAAGGTCACAAGGAGCCAACGCCGGGAATTGAACCGTGCTCCCCTGCTTCAAACTCAGTGCCAGTCAGTGTCTTTACTCACGGAGCCACTCCGTATCACTAGTTGCTCATAACTCCCAAACATTGTCTGAAATGTGCGATTTCAGGTTGGATTGGCAAGGTCCCGAATATGTAGGTAAAAGGGTTACTCCTTGATAAAGCACATTTGGTGTGAAATGCGTAGGAGGTTCCACACCTCTTTTTATGCTGGTTGGGGAATACATTTTAATTTTTCTACCACCCGTTTCCCATTTTTCTGGGCAGTGTGCTGCTTTTTGCATATTTTCTGCTGGATTGGCAAGGTGAATGTGTAGAAAGTTTGAGCACAATCATTTGCATCAGTTTGATATAATTTTACATGTAATTGCGAAGTATCTCTGAACAATTCCATAATGAAATATACATGAATGTATGAGACCGAGTCCTTATGATCACTTTAAATATACCGTATTGTCCATTGAATATAAACTATAGAAATTAAATTGAGAAAAAATAAAATAACTTTGTTCAAGTGTGGTCAAGGTTTGTAAGCAACCTTAACACCCACCCGCCATGCTTTGCTGTTGTCATTTGTGAGGTCATGTATAATGACATCACAAATTACATGAGTCCATCACATCAGTGAATGTGGGGTGGATAAAGTGGATTATAGAATTGGCGAAGTTGACATCACATAAATCAGGAAGTATGTAGCACACAGTTAAGACCACTACTATAGCACAGTGGACAATTTAAACTCCAAGCAGCACAGAAAACTGTTCATTCCTCCAAATTCATCACAACCAAGCATAGGGAAGCCGTGTGGGTGGAGGGGTATAATTTAGAAGCCCGACACTTGTGGGATGCGGAGGGTAGGTACAGAAAGGGATCAAAGAAGACTGATACTTGTGGGGGCAGAGGTGGAGGGATAAAGGGTCTGCAGATACTTGGGGAAGCAAGGGATCACAGAAGCTGGATGCATATGTGGGGGGGCGAAGTGTGAAAGACATCAGAGAACCCTGATGCAAGGATGAGAAAGGGATTGGACAAGCCTCACGCTTCTGGTTAGCGACTGGAGAAAGGGAGGGGGGGGGGGAAAGAGAGGGATTGAAGAGGTCTCATGTTTCTGGGGAACGGGAGGAGATAGGGATCAAGGAGGTGTGATGCCTGGGGAGGTGGGGAAGAAGGGTCCAGAAAAGCCTAAATGTTTGAGGAATGGGTAGGGGGAGAAATGAACAGGAGAAGCCTCATTTATTGGGGCTTCGTTCCACATTATTTGATGTGTTGGGATCATGTCATTTGTGATGTCATGTATGATGATATCAGCAAAGCATGGGGGGAGGGGAGAGTTAAGGTTGTGTGTTACCATCACTTCAAAACTTCCAGACATTTGAAGGGTTTGCTTACAAACCTTAAACTACACTTTAACAAAGTGTTCTCAATTGTAGGTGCACACACACACACACACACACACACACACACAACTCTATACATATATCTATGTCTAGATGGATGTTGTTCAGATGTCGTAACTACCGCACTAAAGTAAAAGCAAGCTACACTAGCAACCAAAATTTCATAAGAATCACAAGAATTAATGTCAATATATATATATTTTTTATTAAAGAGAGCATTACATTTCCATACAAAATAAACGATCATTAAATCCCATTCCATTTAAATATCTACATTTATTGTATTACACTCATGCTGCTGTACATCTGTGCAATATTATTACACTGCATCACCAGCAACAAAAATCAGTTGACAACCGACAAAATAATTCCCAATACATTAGGCAGTGACAATAGGATGGATGTGTTACAGTAAATGCACACAGTGTTTCAGAACTCCTGCTTAATTGTAACATCCTCCAGTATCAGTAGCAATATGTTGCGTCTAAGGTGCTTCACATTCTGTCTTTACCTTAATACATTTATATACGACCAGACCTCATAGAAAAAAAAAATACATATTACTGACCTTTATGCATCATGACTATTTTGAGTGCAATAGCCCTTGGTTGTCCTCATTTCATGTACAGGCATACCCCGGTTTAAGGATACTCACTTTAAGAACAGTCGCGACAAAGAATATATTTTCAATAGCCCCATACCCGTGTTTGTACGCTCGCTTCGGGAGTACGGACACGTATTCTGCCCTACAGACCGCCGTAGTAGTGACACGCCGATTCCCCTCGCCCAATAGGCAAACGACAGCTTGCGCATACGCCTGTCGGCATGTCCTGAACAGCAATACCGGCTCCCTATCTGTACCAAAGCATTGAAAAAGTGAAGCACTACCTTTTTTTCCACTCAAGTACATTTTCGCTTTATATACATCTCTGGACCCATCGCGTACATTAATGCGGGGTATGCCTGTATATCAGGTATATTGAGGATAATGGCCATCAGTGTAACCAGATGTAGGCCATGATTTGAACTTTAAATTCCCCTACATATAGTTTGCATTTCTTTCTAAAATGTATCAGTGTAACAGTTCTTTAAAAATAAATAAACTTGGGTTCCTTTACGAATAACTTAGGGGGGAGAATAGGCATCCAGGGTCGCCAGTGGTATCAAGAGTCATTTGCATGTTTCATTACTACTGTATGTATTAAGGTGCTTTGCAAGTAACATTGTTCTGCGTAAATTAAAGAGAGATGTGGGAGGCATACGAACGTTTATTAATTTCTTGCAGTCGTATTAAAATATACAAATGTGCGTCATTGTTTTGCTTTGTGTCTGTCATCTCTATTGTGAAATGAACTTCTAAACCAGATACACTGTATTAAAATACTTTGGAAAGTCCAGTGAGGCCAATCTCAAACCATTATGCCTTCCATTCCGGAGACAGTTACCTTTTTATGTGCTGGAAGAACTTAAGTAAAATGAAAGAGAGCCATCCAATTGGAAGCTACATGTGATGCGTTGATGACATTTTGAGTTTTTGTTGGCCAAGAAGAGTGAAGCTTGGACAACGGCCATAGTGATTTCTCAGAAGGGGATCAGGAACACTGGCTTATCCGACTGTGCGTATGTGTACACACACAAAAAAAAAAAAAAAAACAGACTACAGGATAATGATCTTTTAAAAATAGCAACGTGCTTATTATGTCCTCAAAATCAGACACCCAAGCTATATATTTCCACAGATTAAGCAGACCATTCTATATTTCCTAAAAATACTACACAATCTAATCGGTTATAAGCAGCCTTATAAACTAGAAGAAAAAACCATAGCAATCTGTTTACTCCCTTAAAGAAGCATTCACAAGTGATGGGATCATTGATGTGAAAACATTACATGGCTGTTAATGATCGTTTCACACTGAGGTGAACCTATTGAATACTGTAGCTGGACCACAATATATTGCACATGCAGCATCACAGAATTGCATTTAAAGACAACATGAGTAAATCCTCTCTTTGTATAGCTGTGTTTTTTTTCTAAACTATTTTGTGCATGTGGACTTCGCGCTCAAAAAGGCTTTTGAGAAACTCTTAAAGGCCTACATTTCCCTGGCAGGCCTATAAGAAAGGCGTCCTGAAGCCTCCAAGGAACAAAACAACCCAGTCGTTCCTCTGACATTCGTTTTGCCATTTTCACAGAATACCAGAAGGAAAATGTTATTTTGGCATACATTTGACTTTAGAAAAAAAAAAAACAGCAATATTTCCTCAAAACAGAAAACCATTGACTTCACAATAAAGCACATATAATGATTGTACTGTAAACGCAGCAAGTACAGAAAATATGTATGTTATTTGGCTGGATACTGTAAATAGGATTGCCTTCCTAACTAGTCTTAAACCTGATGCATTCGTATATCAAGCATACACCACTGCAACTGCAGCACAAACAAAAATATTATTGATCCATGTCCATCTTGGAAAATAGAAGAATTAATTATTTATCAGTTGTCTGTAGTCCAAGGCATATTTGGCATTTGGTATATTTCTAAAAATGTCAAATGTCTAGCACAAAATGTTCAGTGTACTAGACCGTACGTTACTTGAAAAATAATTCACAAAATGGCTAATATATTTGGTAAAATATAGTAGTTCCAAGTGACAGCTATTTTATATAATGAACAGTGATTCTTTCCCATTTAAGTAAATTATTCAGAAGATACACTAGCTACTCCAAGTAATGTGATTTTCATCAATATAGTAAAGTGGCTTTACCTCTGTTTATTATTTTGAGCAGGTGGGAAGCAGGGGATCTCTGGAGTTTAACTGCATGGATTTGAGCTCCGGGGATCACCTGTTTCTCGAGATACTTACATCGGCAGGGGCTGCCGGGAGCACCCGAGCCAGGCACAGAAAATGTCCAATTAAAGATCCCGTGGTTAAAGAGGAATCTGCAATGGAGGATGTTACGGCTTCCTATTGGCCCGTGTGACGCAGCAGTAAAATACCGGCATTGCCTTCAGGATGTAAGTATCTCTTAGAGCAAGGGGTGCACGAGGCTGAAATGAACAGGGCTCACTCTGGAGACCCCCTGCTTCCCACTGGGGGGGATACATTTTTTTAAATAAAGGCAATGGTGCTTTAATCTTAAAATACTGTATATTCTTTAAATTTCTGAAATTCCTTTTCTGTAGAGTTTACATGGTTAAAAGCAATTGTAATTGGATGATGGTTAGTATAGCCGTTGGCTTACCGTATGTAACAGGTTTTATATTGGCGGCTTCATAGAAAAAGTGAAAATCTCACAGAATACAGTGTATATTTAAATACCGAATGCTATTAATAAGTATTATAGTCATGAAAGAATTTCAGCACTAGTCTTGGACAATGAACTGCCTCCTTGCCAGCATTGAACAATTTCTTTTTACATCAGTTTCAGACATCTTTCTAGAATTTGGGGCTGTACAAGAGATTTCCAGTAAGGAGACGTCTTTTCAACTCTGTCCACAAGAGTTCCCTCTCTCTGGTGGCTCCTTTCATGATTCCACGATTCTCCTGGGCCCTCCTAGACAGGTATGGTAGGACTTCATTGACTGGTCCATAAGGAACATATTTGTAAACTGGATAACCTGCCTGACCTGTCAGAAAAGCCAAGACAAAAAGATTACAGTGCATCACGCAAATGCAGATGAGTAACAAACATTTCAAGTCCAGTATAACCATGTTTTGTGAACCAGACCAGAGAACGTTCCATAGTTCCTATGATATCCCAGTATTAATGAAATCCCTGCTTTATTTGGCCGTACCTCAGTATATGAGGTGGGGGCCTGAATCCATTTACTATAGCAACCCTCATTCTTGAGTGGGATCAGTAATAAAGGGGACACCACAGCAGTTTACATGTAACAGTTTTATAAATAAGAGGAACAGGTATAATACACAACACAATTACCAACACCCCAGAACTACCCAGCGCTGCGCACGTGTTGGTGTCACTGCACCCAGCCTCCTATTCCTGGGTGAGCAGGCAGTACTATGTGATACATGTATCTCGTTGGAGCTCTTGTGTTGATATATCAGTCGCAGGCCTGTGCTTCTATAAAGACATTTTGTGTGGTGCTAGTTTCTCTGATGGCAGGGGGATCCCCTTCTTCACTTCAATTGTCTGTCTTCTGAACGGTTTTGCTGCCTCTGGGCTCAGGCAATTATCAGCTCCTCTTAGGCTGCACTTATAGTGCCTTGCGACGGTGATGTCGCTCCGAATCAAATACATTGACTCAGTCGCAAGCGCTTATAGTAAGCACGACGGTGCGACCCAAAATTTTGAAGCCGGGACTATTTGATTTCTTAGAGACAGTCTCCACATGTGACGGTCTCCAAACCAATCAGAGACCGCGGCCCGCCCCCTTTTGTGACGTCGCTGAAAATCAAATAACTTTCGCTGGTGGCGACGGCGACAGGTGATGTCATCTGTCGCGTCGCCAGCACTATAAGCGCAGCCTTAGCTGCAAGCTCCTCACTGCTCTGCTTCCTGGTGCTGTTGCTCACCACTCAAACAGCTACCTGTGAGGCACATGCAGGTTCCTATATGTAGGATGGCTTCTTGCCTGCACCCGCACTATCTCTGCTCCATGCAGCTCTTAGGCCCGGGCCATAGAGCACTCAGGCGTGCTGAGCCGCGCTGAACAGATGCAGAACGCCCCTGCATCTGCTATCAGCGCGGCTATAGTTTCTCCCTGCTGATGCGCGCTGAGGAGAAACTCTTCCCCGAGTGCCAAACTGATATATTTGGTGCTCGGGGAAGCGGAGGAGCGGTCATGTGACCGCTCCCATCCAATGGGGCTGCAGCCGGTTCCCTGCAGAGCCGCCATTACCAGACAGAAGACAGAAGGCATTGTGTTGTGTGTGTTGTGTGTGTTGTGTGTAGGAGGGGAGAGGGTGATGCCCCGATCGCTGTCTCCCTTCTGGTCCTGTCCCTGCCCCCCTCCTGCCCCGATCGCTGTCTCCCTCCTGCTCCGGTCCCTGCCCCCCTCCTGCCCCGATCGCTGTTTCCCTTCTGCTCCGGTCCCTGCCCCCCTTCTGCTCCGGTCCCTGCCCCCCTTCTGCTCCGGTCCCTGCCCCCCTTCTGCTCCGGTCTCTGCCCCCCTTCTGCTCCGATCGCTCTTTCCCTTCTGCTCCGGTCCCTGCC